>NW_015374041.1:0-6494 GCF_001272555.1 Dufourea novaeangliae | reverse complement strand
ACCGAGATATTAACGAAAAACCGCGACCAATCAGAGCGCGAGTTTGCCAGCCGAGTTCCCGCGCTAGCGGTGGCTACGCGCTACGCTTGTACTACGAAGCTCCGAATAAATAGATCACTATGCATCGCAGCAAACCGCGTATAATAATAGCAAATAAACAAGACGTAATAAATAAAATCATACTTTTTATCATCTGTCGTTTGTTATTTAAAGATATTAATGAATGAAACGTAAATGTAGGCAAATTATGTGTGACGTAAAAAGACGAATGCACATTTACATTTTTGTAAATTCCTTTTTACGAATTTGTAAAGTTCCTTTTCAAATAACGTATGAACGAAAAGGTAATGTAACAGAGAATAAACGAGAAGTGATCGTAATTTGGTATTGGTATAAAAATTCGTAGTTTAACAACTGCCAACAATTTTACTGATAATGAATTACTTTCTTCAAAAAGCCCGAAGAAAAATTTAGGTACAGAAACTTGAATTTACCTGCACCGCGCACTGTCAGGAGTCGGCGAACAATATTACAATTCATATGGTTTTTATATTTCTAATAATTTCCGAGATATTTGACGGAATACTAAAAAAAAATACGTTTGAAATGTTTTTATGAGAACTACAATTTCACAAAGTTGTAATAAAATTGTCGATTGTCAATTCTGTTGTGAGTTCACGGTTGCTACGAGGCCGAAGATTTTAAGCCATAAATAACCGAATATTCCACTCCGGCCTCTACAAGGGTGGTCGTCCAGGGCCAAGCAGCGTCAACTGACACTTGTCGGTAAATTGTTCTCCCTGCTCCTCGAGATAGACAATGTACACTGTACTTTCCAACTCGAAGCAAGGGATACGTTGATGGTCCTCTTCATTTTGGACATTTTTAAGCCGATGCACGCGATGTCTGTTTTCTATCTCGAAGGAGTAGGTACCCTGGCAATAAATTAACGGGCTACGACGCCTTGGAGAAACTGCGCGACGGTCCTTTCCTTCCACTTCTGCAAAGCACGTGTTATCCTAGAACCGTTGGTTTCTTTCTACCTACATCTTGTCGTGGTGGGAGAGAACTCACAATGTAACGATGGGAAACTACTTGGGGGTAGAGGAAAAATTCTGTCAGTCGGTTAGCAATCGGGCGACAGAGATGTTCAGTTCACGGGAGTATTACGCAATGTTATGGTGGTACGTACACAATAACGGATATGCGGGTGTTGCTGTGCAAGTGTTTGGTTACGTAAAAGATCTGAAAAATTGAAAACAATCGGCCCTTTCCGGGGCCACGAATTTTCCTAACGTAGGAACAACACGTTGGATTAAAAATACATTAAGTGATTGTGTCGGGTGATTAGTGTTAGTGGTCGTGCAGTGAAGTGAGTACGTATTCGGTGGAATAACCAGGACGCACTTGTCGTTACAACCCTTAACTTCGGCTGGTGAGGTATACCTACGATCACCTGCGAACTGGGCGATACCCTGCCATAAATCGTTTCGGCAGTCGATGACCAGGATTGGTTCAGTGACCTAGTGACACAGGTTTGCAAACTGCAGGTGAATTTCCGAAAGGGTGAGTTCTAATCTATTTATTGCTGATTATTATTTTCTTAATTTAACTCAAGCTATGACTTATTTCCGGCGATAATTCTGCAAGTTTCTGTACCTAAATGTTTCATCGGGCTTTTTGAAGAAAGTTATTCATTATCAGTAACATTGTTGACAGTTATTAAACTACGAATTTGTTAGAAACTTTGTATTGATACCTCGATTTTTAAAGGAGATCTGTATTCCTCAGAGATTCTGTGGCACTCCGTGGCCAGATTCTCTAGGAACAAGGTCCTTATTCTTAAGGCAATGCAACGTCGGGCTGCTTGCCATATCTAACTTTCACTCATCTGTTTCACATAAACAACCCTCGTCGTCGCCGATAGCCGAAGTACCCAGCGTGGCCTTCCGCCACCATACGACGCCAGGTCTGTTTAGTCTCAAGCACCCTCTCCCACGACCGCACGCATTCTAGAAACCCTAGTTCCCATAAATTCTCCAACGGTCAATGAGCGACAGGCCATCCGCCTTCGACTCCGCTTAAAACTCGTTGACGCTAACAAATTTTTATACCAATACCAAATTACGATCACTTCTCGTTTATTTTCTGTTACATTACCCTTTCGTTCACACGTTATTTGAAAAGGAAATTTACAAATTCGTAAACAGGAATTTACAAAAATGTAAATGTGCATTCGTCTTTTTACGTCACACATAATTTGCCTACATGTACGTTTCATTCATTAATATCTTTAAATAACAAACGACAGATGATAAAAATTACGATTTTATTTGTTACGTCTTGTTTATTTGCTATTATTATACGCGGTTTGCTGCGATGCATAGTGACCTATTTGTTCGGAGCTTCGTAGTACAAGCGTAGCGCGTAGCCACCGCTAGCGCGGGAACTCGGCTGGCAAACTCGCGCTCTGATTGGTCGCGGTTTTTCGTTAATATCTCGGTAACGTAGCCTCAGTTTACATTGTTGCTAAGGAAAAAGTTGTTCCAATTCACCCCCCGAGTGCCCCATTTCCGGGTCGGAGGACATTTTTGGGACAACTTGTATATATATATATATATATATATAACTGATGGCGGCTTTGTGTCAGTAATTAATTGTGAGGGCCACGACTTAATTTGTACACCTAATAAATTAAAAATACCTACGTTAAACAAAATTCCAAAGCGGTCTCGTGTTGACAGTCGAGCGGTACGGACGTATTTGTGCACAATCGCGAGTGCCATAATACCAAGTGACGGTGTCTGTAAATCACTGAAGCCACGTGCTTAATATCGTATGAACGATAGGGAGCAAAATAACGGGATCTCTGAGTACAGGGATCCCTTAGCGAGAACCCAGTTTGAAGTACAAATAACCGAAAAAGACCAACCGAAAATGCTATCCTACGCGGCAGCAGCAACAAACAATCTCTTTCCCCGTAAAGAACAAGCAATAGTACTAGAATCAATTGAAGTATTATCCATTAAAGATTATGTGATTGCTGTTGCAAAAATAGTTAAACCCAAAGAGATACTCTACATCTCAAGAATTTCAAACGGCAGAATATGTACCTACTTGGAATCGAAACAAATAGTCACCCAATTGACATCAAAATACAAAGATGTAACAATCAATAATCGTAAAGTTGAACTAAGGCCTCTAATCACTCCATCACAGAGACTAATACTGTCCAATGTCTGCCCTTCAATTCCACATGACCATATTGAGAATATCTTCAGACAAAACAATATCCGTATGACTTCAAATCTCTCCTCCATCAAAGTTGGCATTCAAGCATCTGATTTAACACACATACTAAGCTTCAGGCGCTCAATATACATAAACCCAGAAGATATAACTAAAATTCCAAATTCATTCGTAATCACATACGACAACACCCAGTATAGAATTTTTGTGAACTCAGACAAGCTGAATTGTTTTCTCTGCGGACTTGAAGGACATGTCGCTAAGCAGTGCCCCAACAACAACCAAACATGCAATGAAGCAACACTAAACAAGGAAACATCTGCTTCAACGGCTGTAAGTAATCCCAGTGAAATATACAGCCCGCCCTCCACGAGTAACGAAAAAACAACTAACCAGCCAGAAGAGCTTCCCCCATCTACTAACAAAAGACCTCTATCAACATCAGATAGTGACTCTGTACATAACCTCAACCCTGAGAAAGCTGACAAACCAAGGCACTCTCTGATCAACCTCAAAACTATCCTACAATTAAATCGTCTCCCAACTAATCCCACCAATGAAAAACCTCGCAGCAATGGACCTCAATACAAAAAGCCTAAACGTCCCAAATCACTTGACAGTGCAATCGAGAAAATATGTGAAATGCTTGAACCCGCAAAAAATACCATCGAGAATGAAACAAACAACTTCCCACTAAACTTCATACAATTCCAAAGTTTTCTTGAAAACGTGTTTGTCGTAGAGAACGTATTAGAAGTGGCCCGCAACTACACCCAAGATATACAAGCCCTCCACCAAATGATAACAAAGATCTACCCTACACTAAAAGAGCGCAGCATCAAGAATAGGCTCCATAGAATCTGAAAAAGAATAAAAAAAGATCTACCTGAAATACTTCTAAATGACCCATACACCATGGATTGTACATCTACCCCTGCTTCTACGGATTATGAATTGGATAACGAACCTAAGCAAATTGCCACTCAACTGAACCTACGATAAACCCATTCTAACCACATTAACCAACCTCAGATACATCATGTTCGACATTATTCAATGGAATGTAAATGGATTTATGCCACGACTCGACTCTATCAAGATTCTTACTAATGAATTGAACCCCTCAGTAGTTTGCGTCCAAGAAACCAACTTCAAGAATGAAATCAAGATAGACCTAAGAAACTACACACTCTTCCACAAGAACAGAACCCAATGCTCCCACGCAAGTGGAGGAGTAGCTATCTACGTTAAGAATAAATTCCACTGTGAAGAAATCCCGATCGCCACTAAGCTTGAAGCTATAGCAGTTAAAGCCTATCTACCTCGCAAAATCCACATACTTAAGAGATTTCAACAGCCACAACCCGACATGGGGCTCTGAACGTATCAACTCTAGAGGAAAGATCATTCAAAGGTTCCTTGAACACAGCGACCTAATTTTACTCAACGCGAAAGTAAAAAAAAAACCTCCTACTCAGCTATCGATCTCACCTTCTGCAGCGATGACATTTTTCATCTAACCAATTGGCAGGTTTTGGACACAGCATGGGATAGCGACCACTTCCCAATCAATATCCATATAGACAACCCAAACTCGACTCAAC
Organism: Dufourea novaeangliae; assembly: GCF_001272555.1. Taxonomy (NCBI): domain Eukaryota; kingdom Metazoa; phylum Arthropoda; class Insecta; order Hymenoptera; family Halictidae; genus Dufourea; species Dufourea novaeangliae. The sequence continues at coordinate 1,641 of NW_015374041.1, read as the reverse complement.
CAACGAACTACAACCAACCAAAATGGAATCTTAAAAAAACTAACTGGAAACTATATAGAGAAGAAATACAAAATAGAACACTCAACTACCACACACTCGATGAAGAGTCTGACATTAACGACCACCTTGAAAAGTTTATCCAAATTATAGCCGAATCTACAGATGCAACAACTCCTAAAATTCCCCATAAAGTCTGGAACAGGAAAGTCCCGTGGTGGAACGATAAATGCAGCTCCTCGAGAAGAGATTTCAGACATGCACTAAACATATTTAAAAAGAACCCCACTATAGAAAACAAAATAAACCTCAAGAAACTCAGAGCTATTTTCCGAAAAACAATCAAACTCAGCAGAAGAAAATCTTGGATCAACTACGTCTCCAATATAAACACAAAATCAGACCCTAAATTGGCGTGGTCAAAAATCCAAAAAATAAATGGGAACTACAGACGAACGGATATAACAACAATAACAACAACTAATAATAACTTAGAAACAAATCCAAAAGACATAGCAAATTGCTTAGCAACAAATTTTGCCAAGAACTCGAGTAATGACAACTACAGCCCCGAATTCAGAAAAATAAAGGCTGGTGTCAAAGAACTGACGCTCCTGGACATCCCACCCCCCTCGAAATCGCCTATCGAAGATCCATTTAGTCTACCTGAACTCATTTCAGCTCTAAAGTCTGTAAAAATGTCTAGTCCAGGACCTGATGGTATTCCCAAGCTACTACTAAAACACCTCCCGCCATCGGGCATACTTGCTCTGCTCAATCTATTTAACCGCATTTGGATTCAGAGAACTTTCCCAACTGCATGGAGACTGGCCACTGTAATTCCAATATTAAAGCCAAACAAAAACAAGCTGGATTGTTCCTCATATAGGCCAATTGCTCTAACCAACAACCTCTGCAAACTCCTTGAAAAAATGGTCAATAATAGACTAGTTTGGAGCCTGGAATCTAGGAATCTACTTTCTAACTCACAGTTTGGATCCAGAAAGTACCGTTCCGCAATGGATCATCTAACCGTCCTTCACTCATCCATTTGTAATGCTTTCGCCAACAACGAACACCTAACGGCCATCAGTCTCGATATTGAAAAGGCTTATGACATGGTATGGAGAACGCGAATCCTCCATACCCTTCAAAAACGTAAAATTGGGAATAACACAATAGCTTTTATCCTTAATCTACTTACAGACAGACACATTCAAGTTAGAGTACAAAACGCAATGTCCGACCTAACATATATACAAAATGGTGTCCCACAAGGCTCCGTCATTAGTGTCACTCTATTTCTTATAGCCATCGACGAAATTGTAACCTATCTAACCCCACCGATTAAGGGCTGCCTATTTGCAGATGATTTTACCTTCTTTTGCTACGGCGAAAATACAGCCACCACTCAAAAACTCCTCCAAACAACCCTTGATAACCTCAGTTCATGAGCCTCACACTCTGGTTTCCTCTTTTCCAAGTCAAAATCCAAGCAGATTACCTTCTGGAAAGGAAGAAAAAAGCTTCCTGATATAAATCTTACTCTTGACTCAAATACCATCTCCTCAGTAGACAACCTGAAAATACTTGGCATCACATTTGACAAAAAACTCACCTGGGCACAACATGTAAAAAATCTTA
>NW_015374040.1:948748-977797 GCF_001272555.1 Dufourea novaeangliae | reverse complement strand
GAAAATACTGAAGTGGAACACATTTACTTTCTTCTTTTTAAATGCCTTACAAATCAATATTTTTCAAATTTCTATTTTACTGAGACGCTACAAAGTGAAATTACAAAATAATTAAAAATAAAAAGTAAAACCGCCGCATTGGGATTAGTGCAGGGTCTCTTGACTGTTGCTCACGCGCTTAGATTGCGTGGCATCGCGTCGAAAATTTGAATTTTCGCCGCAGTGAGATTGAGATTCGACGAAGATCTCTGAGGTCCCCTCCTTGTTTACGTTTCCAAGCGACGTACTGAATGTCGGCGGAAAGACCCGAACGGGCAGTGTACATGGACAGGCCCTGTTCGACAGGGCTGGGCTGGGATATGCTTCTTAAGCTTCTTGGTGTGCTAGCACGGTGGACGTAAGTGGGAGACGCCTGTAGGTCATAGTGGGAGACGATGGTACGTCGGAGTGGGTGAGTGGTGGAGGTAAACAGTACCACGTTCTGGCATCACTGGCTAGTAGTAGAGTCGGCTGTGCTATTATGTAATATACATATATGCTATGTACTATAATTTATACATGTATGCATACATTCTATGTATATAGGTAGTTGCTAAGAAACGTATTTACAGATGGCGGGTGACCGGTGGTTGAATCTGATTCAGACTGCTCAGAAAACAGCAATTATTCAAGATGGTAAAACACTTGATTTGTCATTTTAATTAATTGGTTATTTTATTATTTTATGTAAGTCATATTATAATCTAGATAGTTCACTCAAATATATTGTTAAACTTGAGATACCTTTAACCTCTGCAGTGTTTAATCAATACATATTTGTCATTATAAATTACAAATTTTTATGTCATACAATTATAAAATTAACTTATATATAACCATATATACGTACAAAAAAAATATATTTTCTCATATTTGTAATATGTTCATATTTATTTTATGAATTATTTAAATTTATTTTTTAAATTACCCAACTCTACGAAACTTGAAAATATTTAATGCAGGTATTCAACATTTATAATCTGTAATAATTTAATCACTTTATGAAATTTTTAGGACTAATTTTCTTGATTTTTTTCATAGGAAAACGAAAAATTCATTTTTTATTGGAAGATGGCAGAGAAATGGTAGAAGAATATCATATAGAAACTAATGTATTAGTTCGAAGAGCATGGAAAGAAACAGGTAAACTTGGTCAGAATGTAGGTTGGAATGTAGAAATTGGTGATCCAGAACCCATGCAAAATAATATTGAAGTTTGTGGAATTCAGGAAAGTTCAAATGCTGTACGTTACTGTTGAAGGTTACAGTATAGATTAAAAATTATATTTATGAAAATATGTTTCAAGTTACTGAATACATCTGATAATGTATCATGTATTTTTTAGCCATCTATTTCTAGAAGAATAACAAAAACATCACTTGAATGGCGTATAAGAAATTTACCATACCCACTTAATGTATATTCAGTAACTGCGGAGGGTGATGGAACAATAACTGTTCGTACAAGTAATAAAAAGTACTTTAAAAAACTAGTGGTTCCTGATCTGGAACGTGTTGAATTGAAACCAGAACAAGACAGAATATCTGTTACACATCAATATAACACATTAATTATTACGGTATGGAAACTATTTTCTATTACTTTATTATTTAAATATAAATCTTATGATTGTTTAATTTATAGTACAAAAAACCACCTGCACTCTTGGAATTCGAAAAAAAGGTGTTCAGTGAAATCTTGCAGGCGAAATCAAGTAAGGATAGCGGTATACAGTGTCCAACAAGCTAATAAAAATGTTCCATTTTCAACATTCTTTTGTTTGCTTTGCCCAATATCACATTTAAAGATTGTTCATTCATAAGAAAAAGGAACCTTCTAGCTTTAGCATCTTGAAAAAATTATATTTCTTGAATAATAGTCATGGAACCATTGAAACAAATTTTGATTAACCTCTGTAAATGTTGAACATCATGAATAGAATTATATTTAAAGTAAGTATATTGTTTCGATTAATTGGTATTTTTCTGAAATAAATTTGGAATGATTAATGTAATACGTAAAAAGAAATAAATTCATTCATATAAACGAGTTGCGCGCGCAAATCGAGAAACCTTGATTGATTGTCTGCGTCACGCTGACATCGCTGCATCTCTCCGCTGCGCATATGTGTTGTGTTAGTGATTTGGCGTTTGTTATACTTATCATTTCACATACATACGTGAACAAACGACGAATATGCCGAAATCTATACCCGAAAGGTAAGTAATATTTTTTCATATTGTAGATACTACCAGTAAGTTTATTCAAGTATTTAAATGTGCTTGTTTAGCAGTTTTAATCTGAGGTCACATTTGAGGAGGTTATGTTACCTTGTTGGTTTCAATTCTTTACTATTAAAATAAGACAATCAAGGGTACCTATATAATTCTATATAATCGAAAAATTATAGAAATTGTAATGTATATGTTATTTAATAAAGATTAATGATATTTAATTTTTTTCACATAAGTTAATCATATCATAATAGTTGCCAATTTTAATGTTCCCACGTGGTGAATTTGTAATGAAAGTAAGCCGGAACGCTTTCGATTATTTTATCAAATAGGTTTCAACAATTGATACTTCGGTTTAAAGCTTAAAGTTTTAAACATTTGGTAGTGCAACATGTAAGTTTTGAGAGGGAACTTCTCCGCGAGAGCGCGCTTTTAGTGTATTTAAAACAATTTGTATTCGAATGATAAAAATTAGACTACCCTCTTCCCTAAAGCTTTTGTTTTAAATTATTTAAAATATTACGAATATTAATACAACAGTATGTTTTACTTACTACATTTTTACTAAAAGGGGGACTTCATTCTTATTTGCAGCTTTTTTGTGAAATCAATTTTGTTGTTAACACTACGTTCGTTATATTTCCACAATTTCGGATTAATTTTACACTAATAAATAGATTGCAGATATTTAAGCAAATTTAGATTTTTGGAGATTATATATCAGAAATTTTAACTGAACAAATATTTATTTCGTGTACTAAGGATTTTGAAATGATAAACTAAAAATTTTATTAGTCTTAATACACAAGTAAACAATAATAAAAGAATACATAAGTGCATAAAAACTGCTGTCTATTAATAAGAACAATTTCCGGTTTTTTTTAGATAGATATACCGTGTGTTTCACTTAACTTTATCACCTGAAATATTTCTGCTATACTTAAAATTTTAGGGAATGTTTCCTTAAAGGGACCTTGAAGCTTTTTTTTTGTAGGGAGTTGAATTGATCTTTAAACTTTAAAGTGGCTAACGATGCCGAATAAAAAAATAATGTTGACCTTCGTATTTCATAAATCCCTCCCAATAGAATAAAACTATTATTATTATACGCTGGACACCATAAAACTATGCAAATTTTGTAGGAAGTATTTTTATAAAATTTTAAATATACCAGAAATATTTCAAGTTAGGTGAAACACCCTGTATATTCTTCTTTAGAACATCGGTCGATTTCTATAATAATATATACTTTGGAACTACAGTTTATTATCATAACTATTTTTCTTAGGGAATTATAAAAATGTCGTATAACAATGATTACAAATTTAATAGAAATTTAGTACAGGCTATCTGTATAACCATGTTACAGGGTACCGTTAATATTCAAAGATATTTATTTTCCACGATACCGAATCGAATTAAGCTTCATTACCGATCAGTCGCAAATTTCTAACATTTATTAGAAGAAATAAAGCACCTTCGTTCGTATTACATATGCGTAACAGTCCTTGGCGGCTTGGCGGGAACAAACACACATGTTGCATACATTTACGTGGCGGAAATATCATTTATGAAACATACCACTATAGTAACATAAGATTTCTCATAAACATATTTGTACATACTTGCATTTTCATTGAAGATTTTACAACATAAATTGTTGTCATGTCTACAGTATATTAATGTTATATGTTTTTATTAAATAATGTTTGTAACCTCATGTGCAAACATTATGTTACTTGTAGTATAAGAAACATTAGACGCTATAATATTATTCTGTAAAATCAGAACATTAGTAAAGACGTTATATTATGTAGTTGCTTTCTAATAAGTAGTCAAACTTTATATGATCTTATTGTGAATAATTAAATATTAAGGTAAATTACTAAATATCGGTAATTATTGAGAACATGGTTCTCTGCACTGATTTCAACGACCTTCAAACATGTTGTCAATACCATCATTAGGAACAAAAAAGGGGAAAAGTTTTTCCATATATGTAATAGGCGGTCTCTCTTTTTTTTTAAGGTTAGAGCTAGTTAAAAAGCAAAAACAATACTGTTCAAAGCATTATATTGATTTGAGTAGGTTGGGGCTAGTTAAAAAGCAAAAAAAAAAAATATAGTTCAAAGTATTATTCTGTTTGGAGTATTCAAAATCACTGAAATCAATTAAGCGTGATTTTTAAGTTCACTCGTTGTTTGTCGGTGTTGTGATGTGTTTATGCATAGAAACAGCAGATAAGCGGTCGCACCATGCTGATGCATATATTGCTATAAGCGTGCAAGTGTAGACAAAATTCAGTGCCTAGTGGGAGCAGTTTTTTGCGAATATCTCGGAAACTAAGAGAGACCAGCTATTATATGTACATACATATAGGGAAAAGTTATCCAGAATTATGGTCTTGATAACATATTTCAAGGTTATTGAAATCGGTGTTGAGGACGATGTTCTGAATAATTACGAAATACATTTGTCTGAATTTTTTTGCAAAAGTTTACATAGTTAATGTAAACTTTTGCAAAAAATAGTAGTAATAAAAGTAACTCCTGTTTATACCCGGTATAAAAACAGGACATTTATTTAAAACAATTGCAATATAAATGGTTAAAATATATTTTTTTTTAACTGAAATAATTATTAGTTGGTACTCTTATGTCTTCACTGTAAGTATTCACAAAGTTCAGTTTGATCAGTTTGTTAGTTCAATACTTATGATTTATTGAAAAAAGGTTGACCCTAAATTTCAAACATCTGTAAAATCAATATTTTTCAAAATTTTCAAAACTCCTTCGAGATACGTTTATATATCGCTAAAGAGTACAATATATTCCAATTTGAACAAAATCCGAAATAATGCTCCAACAATTTCGCGTGAAATGACCCTAAAGGAAATACAAAACTTCACATTATAAGTTACTCTTTCACGGATAAAACTTCGAAAAAATCGGTTTTTAATTTTTAAAACTACAGAGCTCTCTACTAAATGATTTCCAAAAAATTGAGGACAATACTTATAGTAATTAGTCGTTATTATGAAAGGATAAATGCGGTGCCTTAAAATTTCAATAAGAAATCTACTTTTTTCAGCATTTTTAGCGTTTTCGATTTTTTATAACTAGGATTTTCAACCAACATATTGGACAAAATTCTTTAACACGTACCCCGGTAAATAGTATCTATCAGATCTTTTACAAAATTTTTGCACGTTATGAAGTATAGAAAATAAAGGAAAAATTGACAATCCGAATTTTCCCTATTACTACCCTCCTAGGCGAGATAGATGGTTCAAAATTGGTACAAACTGTTTTTTCTAGACAAGATATCGAATGGTTCAACGCCCGTTCAAATCGTTATAAGGGCATTTTTAACCCTTTTATTCTACTATACCCTTTTTCTCTGGTTCATAAAACGGATAGAAATCAGTTCATTTACTGATGCTGTATGTTTACTACTCGAAAACTTGTTAATATCGGTAGTTAGCTGGTCAGTTGTAATTTTTCTTTAAAAACAAAATGTGCAAGGAAACTTGAACAAAGTCTTCTATGTATTTTCAATTCAACGAAATGATGCGAGACAAGGAACATACAGCCTCTGTACATTACGGAAACACAATGTGATTTTGAATAACTATTTAGAGTCCACGTTTACGCGCAACTCCGATGACATTTAACTTATCGTTCGGAAAGTGGTCTCCGTCTTTATTGCTGAAGTGTTTAACGGGCGTTTCCGTTTTATTTAAATGTAGTAGAATATATTAAGTACAAACTATGTAAATCTGATTTAAAATTTGAAAGTTTTCACATCTATGGTAATGCAAGATATTTTTCAAATAATACTTTTATTTTGGATTCACAAAGTTGTGGATGAAATTAATAACAAAAAATAAGTTTTAGTAACGCGGTGATCTTATGATTATATTCAGTTTTTTTTTATTTCACTTATTATACTCATCTGTTTATTTAAATACCATACATATGTACATCTACGTGTTTGTATTTATTTTTTTTTCTTACATCGTGAATATTATTGTTATTTTCTGCTGTAGGTGGCTCGATTATAAACCTTACGGTACGGTGATACGTGGTACAAAAATTCTGCCGTTCAAAGTACCGCTGAAAGAGGTGAGTACTATTTATAGATAAATCAATTCAACTTTAAAGATAGGTGCACATTTTGCCAGTGTTCGTGTTCACTAATTGTTATATATCTTACTTCTTATCCTGTTTTTATCATATCTTGTTTTTAATTCTTGTTTGCGATAAATTAAATATTATAGTTGTCTTTCTCATATTATTATTGGAGTGCTGATATAAAAATAAGTTAGTGTATCTGTTCAGTGGGTATTTTCTACCTCCTCTAAATTGATCATTATTTTCTGTCAAATGTTTAAATATTTTTATGTACGGAGAGATAGTACAAAATTTAAAGTAACTGTGAAAAGTATTTTTCTAATAATTTCATAAGAACTTGAATCCTCAGTCTAAAATATACTATAAATGGTACAATGTCCTACATAATCATCGTATGCCATCCGAGTAAATTTGATCCAAAATGAAACTTTGGTATTTAATAACTTTTTATTAAAACGTTTGATGCATAGGAATTCAACTATTTAACGATTTAATAATATAATATCATTAAACCAAAACTTTAAAAATTTGATACTTTAGTTGATATTTGTTGCAATTCAGTTATAAGCCCGTGTAGGATTTGTTTCACTCAATTGTAGGTTTAGGTTAATTTGCCTGAACAGTTCTAACGTATCACTTATTTACATAAACAACTTTATTAAACTGTTGTACTGAAATTAGTCATTGAAAGAAGTTAAAACGTGTTTCAATCGCTGAAATCGCATAGAATATCGTTCCAACTGATTGACAAAAAGGATGATACATATTAACATTTCTCGTTCTACCAATGTGTACGATAGGTTTTTAGGGGCCTATATAGAATTATACATATAATCATACCATACCGAACTGCATATAATCATACCATTACATTTCACGACAGTATAGCTTACATGCTTACAGCTTAAAGTTTTACTCTTATAAAAACTGGGTAAAATGAAACAGGAAAATTTAGGGTTATGAAAATATATAACATAATGTACAACATTGACGTGAACAAACGAGAATAATTGTCTGACAGTATTACTTATATATCAGATTAAGTTCAGAAACGATAAGACATGCACGTGATGCAGCGATACGAAGATTGCAACTTTGCATTGACGCAAACGGTCACCACTTTGAGCATCTCTTGTAATGTAAGAAAGTTTATTTTATTATCACATTTGACATTGCATGACCTTCAATGATAGCTCGCTGAAGTGGTCTCAACACCGGCTATCACATCGCGATAAACAAAACATAGCATTCCGTTAAAAAAAATAGAGATGACCTTGAAATCTCCTCTATGCCTTCACCCACGCAGAAAATGTTTGTGTCGCAATGTGCCCCCCTCTATACCGTGTAAGTTTTGTATATAACATTTTTTCATATTATTACAAATAATGGCAATATTCACAGTGGACATAGTTATTGCCCCACCCTGTATAAATTAACGTTGACATTTAAATTGATTGTTCAAATCAGAAATCTTTCTTGCGAAATTTTTCTAAAGACAGAATCTGTATGCATCCAATGGTTGTATTGTATAAGTCCTATTGTATTTGTTGGTGTTTTTAATAATTCTAATGTTCTAACTCCTGGAATTGCATTGTTTACCTTCGTTATATCCACTCCACGAATTAAATAAGAGGACTGCACTGTCTGATGATGAACAAGGAATAACTCAAGTTCTCTGCTTTGCACGTCAAGTGAGAAAATTTCAAATAGGTATAATAACTTTTTTTGTAATATTAAAATCAAAATTCCAGCTTATCCGTAGTTTGTATTTAGGTGTATAGGTTCTATAGACAAATATTCAAGAAAATGTATTAACATTGCACTGTCGAATTCATCGTTGAAAAATACTAATTTCATCAATTTTCACAATTGCTCTATCTCTGGTAGTTTCCGAGATATTCGTCGAAATAGACTCTACAGCTCTGAATTTACTCAGGTTTTATCAAAATCGGCGATTGACACTTCGGTATGTTCCTTTCTCAGTTCGACTATTCATGTTAGTAAGTGATCCTAAGCTTTTGAGCGATAGCATATTTCGTATATGTAGTTGAAAGCTTTATTCTTGTGTTATTGTTAGTATTGAGTCGAACCAAATATTGGTTCTGATTTTAAAGAAAAATGCAGGCCTAAATATTAATTGTTTATTTTTGCGTTTAATCAAGAATGTGTCCACCACTATTTTAATGTCTCAGATACCTTTCTAGTGTTACCGCGTCGATTGCTTTTAATTGATGTGACAGTTTCATCTCTGTCAACAGTGGTAGGTCTATCTGACTGCGGTACATCTTCCACAGTGGACTTTCCTGTTTCAAATTTGTCAAACAATTTGTTACATGTACGATTACTGACAATGTTGTTTCTATAGACTACACAATTCCTTTCTTAGGTCTGAATGGCATTCTGGCCCTTTCAAAAGTAATAAAGTATTACATGCCGGAAATGCACTTTTTAGTCTTCCAGTTTAAAATCTGTCGCATATATATAAGTTTGATTATTCTAATGTTTACGATGCTTTTAAACTGAAGAAAAAAGATCACAGAACACAATGATACATAATTTATAGGTTACAATGCGGCCGGTAGTGGAAAAGACTAATCGTTTTCGTTTGTCGGTAGAAAATCGAACGAATTTTTGGTTCAACCCAATAAGAATATAGAAGTCTCATTTGATGTTTAACGTATTAATTTCCCGATAACGTGATATTTGTGTAACATCAGGATCTGTACTCAAATCTAGTATTTCCATTCGCAAATCGTTTCCTAAAGCCGATGCTCTCGAATGTATGGTCCACGTCTTAGGAGTTGCGTTACCGTACTTCTTTTTTCTCCTTTCTCCCATAGTAAATCAAAGGTCCTCTTCGCGGGGGTCGTGGCGGCTTCGAAGCCGAGATAAGATCGCATCGAATTCCAGAAATAGAGGGTACAGTGTCGGCACCCATACGCGTCTGTTCGTGGGATACATGACACTGGCCACCGTGAAGCCGATACAAACCACTGGTATAGAATCAATTTTTGTACGTTTCCAAGTAAATTAGCTCCAAATTAGGTAACAGATCTTTGAGGCACGTGTTATATGTATATAATTATTTCTCTTTTTTTTTTGTAAAAATTCTAATTATCTTAACTGTCAACATTACGGACTTGTATACCAAAAAAGTTTCTTTTGAACACAAGGTATTATTGAAGATGGACGTGCTTCTCCGAAAATACACAGTTATGACATTTTAATGTTTTGTATAAGAGTTTGGGAACCAGTCATTTTGACTGCTCCGGTAGTTCTAGTGTTAAGCCATGGTGTCAATTACGATTTCATTCTGATTTAAACAAGGTCAGTTGTTTATCAATTTAAACAAGGTCAACAGTTTATCCCGATTTGTGTGTTATTGTAATTAATCGCTCACATGTGTGTATAAATGATCTCTCATTTTCTCGATGCTATCATAATGCTTTTTTCTGTGAATATAACATTCACAAAATATATAATTTTGTAGTTATTAGTGGTTAGTTTCATTCATTAGTTATTTTCAATAAGTAAAAGGTATTTCAATTCTACGGTACTTGAAATACTAATGCTCATAATTAGGTTCTTATGAAGTATTGTAATATTTTATTATATTTGTGGTTAAAGATATTGAAAATATAGATCACAGCCTCACCTGCATTCGACACAACATTCGCTAATGTAATTTCTATGGTCACCAAACTTAATTTTTTTTTTTTTTGAGTTATCTAAAGTCACACTAGCCTTCAAGTTGGGCCAGTGTGACATTTTCAATTTCTAACACAATACATTAAATTGTAACACTGAACGCTATAGTATAAAACTATTTACGGATTTATAGAAATAATTATCATAAATATATTAAAATTGACATGACGGGCATGACGGATTATTTTTAGTAAAAATTGTTTCTATACCACTGCGCGGACGGGGAGGTCCGTTTGTCGATCGATGCTCTTGGTAACGGTAAGGTTGGAAAGGCAGCTCCGGGTGAGATCTGGTATCAGTCCAAGCCAAATTGCTGTACCTATTGTTGCATGCCCTGACTCCGACTAAGATATAACGAAGCTTGATGTATGCACACACTTTCGTCTGATACGCGCGCGGCACTGCTTTTTGGATCGTGAATACCAATGGTCCGATTGTTTGCATAGTAGCTGAGCAAACTCCGATCGTATGCTCCCATGCTGGTTGCCGCTGTGTGATGTATCGCGGTCGTGCTGTGATCCAGCGACATTCACTGAACTTTTTTGATTTTATGGGTAGATGAACGTCCAGTGACATCTTTCTCTACTTTCTCTTTTCCGATTCAGTCATCGCTTCAATTTCGTTAAATATTCAATTTAATGTCTGCTTTGAGCAACTTCTTTAGTTCTTTTTTTCTTCATTTCTTTTTCGAAACTTTAATTATTTTTACCTAGCCGATCTTAGAGTAATTTTGTCGATTGAATTTATGACAATTAGAAATATTTTTTATATCGTTAATAATTTGTACTAGATGCTGCATATAGCAGAAAACACAAGTGGATAAACACAATAAATATGATCAACTAAACTGTTGATGAGTTCTTAATTTAAAAACTTTATTGCACAGTATTAAAAAATTAAATGTGTAAATTGCTTGAAAGTTATGTTGAACAACTGAGTTAACATACTGAATAGTAGAGACATAAAATTATAATTTCAGACGTTACAGAAGAAGTATTCTACTTTCGTTCTAATTAAACATAGAAGTGAATTTGAAATTACTGTATACAAATATTTATAGTTAAATTTTGAGGTTTTCATATATATATTTCTTTTTCATTCTTATTTTTCAAGATATATGTTAGTTTATTGTAATATATGTGAAGAAATTTATGAAAATATTCATAAAATAACAATAATGTTTAATTATACTTTATTAGATATTATAAGTTGTTTGTAAACTATCCCAGTGTTATTGTTATCTTTTTGTTGTAACATAATTTGATATACAAATGGAAAAAGTATATCTGCCACCACATCATTTATGTTGGTAAATGTTATTAGAATGCATAAACTGTTTACTGAAATCGGTTGGTCAGTTCTAATAGTTCATTAATTTCCATCAGTTAGTTGTTTATAGCTTAAAATAAAAATGTCTCTTTTCACTACAGTAATGTGGTTAATAACTTTCTCATTACAACGAGTATTAATTTTAAATAGTCTGTGTAATAATTTTCGAGAACATCGGTGAGTTTTGGTTATCATTTAAAGATCATTTTTCTTTAAACTTCCCTCTGTGCCGCATATTGATTGTGGGTGTACGCACGAATTCCTAATTGACGGTACACCGGCTTCAAGTTTCGCAGAACATAAAACATTTTTATATCTTCAGTTTTTCGTCGAGGCCTCATTAAAATACAAAACGATGACCGCCGCTAATTGAACACAGGGCCGTCTTGTAATGTCCAAAATGCATGCACTCGTCAAAGTTATTTCGTAAGGAAAGAAATAATTCGAAACATGAAGCATCTTAAAGCCGCGTATCAGGTATTTCTTATTTATCTCGTGGCTGAATGTGTTTTTATGCTCTGTCCTGAGCATTCTAAATTAATTTGAAAAAAAGAAAAACATTTCACGTTGAATACGGTAATGGACTTTCATATTGTATTTAATAATAACTAAAAATAAAAATAAAAACTATAATACGTTCTATCGAGTGTATATTTGTGTGAGAAACACAACTTCTTATGTATAATTTCCATTAACAGGAAGAGATTACATAAATGATATGGCTAATTTGAAATACCTTTTTATCTGAACACGGCGTAATTACTTAAGACTCTTAGACCGTTCGAAACTCGCAGCGTGAAATTTGTTCTCACGTATTCTGAAAGTTAGTTTTCTCGAATACTAAATATGATGGAATAGGTTTATCTATTGTACCACGTTTTAGCATTTGATCTTTAAATTAGTACTTATAAAAACATGATTACATGCTGAGTGCAAAGACTAATTAATTTGCCTTAAATGAAAGGTCGAGGTATAACATATTATATAGTAATAAAAAAGATTATGCGGCTAATAGAAGAAAATATTTATTCTTTATTTGTTTGTAAACAGTAATATCTCGCTAACAAAATTTTGGTTGGTAGTAAACTGTGGACGTTTATGCAAACTCAAACTTTTGTAGATAAATTTTGGAGAACCAGACTCGCAGAAACAGACTTTCTTCATTAGTGGTACTATTGCGTTGGAAATAAATTAATACATTTATTAAATATTATTAAAGTCTGTATTTTGTTCAATTTTATACATTCACTTGTGCTATAAATGCATAGAATACACAGTCTAGTAATTAGACAATCTAAAGGGCGATGAATAAGCATTTACAGTCAGAAAATAAAAATGTGAGAGACATTCTCACGCTCGAGTTTTCAATTGCAAAAACAGTGCGATACCTTATGACTTTAAGTAATAGAAAATATGTTTATATTGTTATACTATTTCCTCCTTATAACCGTGTTTTCAACTTATTTACAATGATATCGACATCGACACTATACTATAGTATTAGTCTGTGACTTTTATGCATTTCTAGCACATATTATTTTCTTAAGAGCCTGATGGTACCCTTAAGCCCTTAAGGGAATAAAGAAAGCTCTGTTCAGTTTTAATTTCTGTGACCTAGATTAAAAAAATTATGTTGCATACATTATCAGTATCCCTCTTTATCTTTATTGAAAAGGTAGAAGCAAATCGTCAGTGAATAAAACGACCGCAAAATCATTCCCAATACTCTCTAAAACGGTTTTAGGTACTCCAAAGGGTGAAAGAATATTAAGGAGTTATTTTTTGGCAGCTTGGATTGTTTGGCTGACCACGTTTTGAAACCAATAGGAGGTGTTAGTAAGAGTAGACAGTAAAAGACAAAAGTTTGGCAGAGGAGTGACTGTCCATATATTAGTTAATTCCATGATATTAGTTACTACGACCAATAGCACAGCATAATACATATAGAACATAGGAGATTCATGGACTTCCCTGATTGATCGTGCGATTTATTACTATGCTTCGGAAGTTTATGCAAATTCAACACTTTACTGACTCGTGTTAAGTGCAATACTTCAATCGAGGCTAAGGTTAACTGTATACATATATCTGTTCAGGGTGTTTGGAAATTGTATATCACGACTACCATAGCGTTATTCTACACTTCTGGATCGGTAGAGATCTGCAAAAAAAAGTCATCGCGAAATTGACATTGACCTTTAAATTCAAAGTCAAATTTTTGTATTATTGCATCGTATTTTACTCGTCATAAGGATAAAAAGTTTCAAAGGAACCATGGGTCGCAACTTAACCGTTTTCTTGGAAAATTATTAAAGTTGCATTAGCATTCAGACTACTTTATTTGTAACTTGTTTGCATTTTTTAGTGAAATACAAGATAAATAGTACCTATTGTCGCACGTAGATACCCTCGATACACCATTATACATATATCCCATATCTTCCTTTTTTTCTTTCGTCCAATATAACGTTCACAGTTCGTTGTCCCCACAGACTTCTATACAGGGTGTAACAAAAACGTTGGAGGACCCGGAAATGAGAGATTCCTGGAGTGATGTAAAATAAGTTTTTTCTTAGCAAAAATGTTATCTGAGGCTTTGTTAACGAGATATTAACGAAAACCCCCGACCAATCAGAGCGCGAGTCTGTCGGTCGAGTTCCCATGATAACGTTGGCTACCAATCGCAGCACACAGTATTGCGATATATTCGTTGAGCCAAAGAATATATTTGAACCTGCAATTATTATTTTAATTGCTCGAAGTGGCGTTCTTTCAAAACTTTTTTACAGCCATTACTCTGCTTCCTTTTTTGTCTGTTGTACCTTTTATCATTTTCACATTTGTCAATTTCATACGATTTCATTATCCTGCAGCTCTACTGTGCTGCAATATTAACTTTCGCGCACTGTTCAGTAAACTGTTGCATTACTGTCCCTTGAAGTAAGTTGAGTCAGAATTAAAATCAAATTAATAAAATATATTTACTTATTGCTAGATTATATGATAATATAGGGGGAGACCTCCTAGTGGTGGACACTTAAGGTTTTCATTAGATAAATAAAAAAGTAACAATCTATTTTCTTTTTACTCTGCATTAATTACAAGTTAGCAACAGTAGAAATCAAAGTACAGGAACAAAATACCCAACATTATCATAATATTCAAATAAAATGTACATTAAACTTTACTACATGATTTTAAAGAAACATTGAGTGGCACCTAGTACCGGACATAACAAAACAAGTAATTTAACGCACGACAGCTTCAATATAGTTCACAACGATCGCAACTTTGGTATATATAATTCTGGCAAGTATATGTGACTACATTAATTATATTAAATTAATAAATAATAACTTTTATTTACTAACATTTTTTTTAAATAATTACATTTATATCGATATTAGTATATATTTAATATAATCATCAGAACACTCCGGAATATCGGCACAAGCATCATGAGCCAAGTCATACCAGATTGAACATTAAATCCAGTCTTCATTAATGCTCCTTAAGCAAACTACACAGACAGTTCCTTTGTTTGAGTTTTTCAATGTCAATGCTCTGGTCTTTTTTGTCTTTTTTGGTCTATTTACCTTTTTAAACTTATTTCTCAAGTTTCCCTTCTGTTCTTTTAACTCTTCCGCGCTTCAGTTATTAAATATGAGCTAATATCCGATACCATGTGCCGTTCGGGGCTAGGGGAACTCCTACGTGTATGTAAGGCAATTGGGGCCAAATTAATTTACAAATTTCTGTAATAAAAAAATATAGGTAAGAATGAAACATAGGTTTCGGGTCAAATTGACTCGAAAACTGCACGATGGTTAAGGTTTCCGCCGGTAAAATAAATTATTTCTTAGGTACCTCCTCGTATACCAGAAGGGCAACACTGAAATTTGTCACGGTACTTTGATAGTTTCACAGTAAGAGTCACGGTATCAGCAGTTCACAGATTTCCACGTCAGAATTGGCGTCAGTAATTCCATGCGCCGTTGGTGGCAAGCAGCACCACTATTCCCGTTTGTCTTGAATCATTTAATTTCCGCCTAACTCCCAGGCGAACCGGTTTTTCTCGTCTACCGTCGTTCCATGGTACACCCGGGACAGTTGTAAATAAGTTCGGTACCTTCTTGGGTTGGATTGGCCGTCGTATATAGGTACATGAAATACGTGTGTCTGTCCTGTGTGTGTATGTGTGTGTATACGACGCGTATGCATACGCAAAATAGGAGGGTGCCCGGCTAATTGATTCTGGCGTCGCAGCCATTACATAAAACAAGTCGAAGCCGGGGCTCACGAATTGGACTCGGGTTGATTGGGCCCGTTGTGTCGGCCGCGGGGGGCCACTCGTTAATAGGGCCCTCAAATGCCCGTTCCTGTGCCTCATGCCCGCGCCCGCGCCTGGGCCCATGCCTATGGGGCACATGCTCGTGTCGGCACTCATTCTCTGCGCCTTCGGAACCCAACACGGACCGCTTTTTCATCTTCTTCTACAAGAACGTGTAACAAATATCGGCTCACACGAAACGTGATACCGTCTTCGCCGACACGCCGTACACTTTCTACCTTTCCCCCCTCCCTTCCCCCTCCCATCTCTTTCTCTTCGTTCTTCTTTTTTTATTCTTTTATTGGCACAGCAGCAGCGGTTTCGATGAATTTAAGACAGTACTCTCTAGTCACATATACATTATAAAAGATGCGCTTTAAAGTCGATTTTAATTTTGGATTGAATTTCGCGCGCGGTTGTAATTTGGTACGGAATCCGCGGCAGAACAGTTCGCGAACCTTCTGGCGCCTTTCTGTCATCTCGTTGGAATAGTCTTCAGTTTCCACTTTTGCATTGAATATCCTAATGTCATCGTCATAGTTAGTTCTTACATTTACAAGTTTGAAACGTAGAGAGACTCTAACTCTAAGAACTCTAAGAATAAACTTTTATCAGTCTGGCAATAATAAAGTAAGAAGGGAATCGAATTTGTGGTTTATTAGAAGAATCGCCAAAGAATAGTTTACGTTTAACTTCTTAAGAAAATGAAAAATGCAAAAAGAATACTAAATTTAAGTATACTTCACATATGGGATCTTACTCCATAGTCTGGATAAAATCGGATACCGTACTCGAATTATCCCCCTAGTATCTCTGGTAATAAATTTACAGTTTATTTACACTTTATTATACGACAAATAGCATAATGTATTCCAAAACGTACATACTGTCAGTAGTTGTAAAGTATTAAAGTGCACGAAAATTAGTTCAGAGCACTCAACAACTCAGAAAACATCATAAATAACGGCGATATATGGCTGCAACAACGTGGGAAAATTGACAAACGTTTTAAAAGTAGGTTCCAGTTTTACCCACGTATCCGGTTTTGGACTGGTCTCCCCTATATTTAATTTTAATTACAAATCCACGATTTGTAGCCAGGTTTGCGCTTCTTGGATTCACACACGTAGCCATATTTACTGCCAGAATGGATGAGATATTCACGGAGGATAAGAGACTGAAAGATAGAACGATAGTCATGACCATATACACGCGTCTGACTTACAGAGTACCAGCAGAAAAAATATCGAAATGTTTTCATCGTCCTCGCAGATGCTTATCACACGAAAAACTGTTTCCCATGGACTGTATTTCATAAGCTGTGTGTAGGTGCTTATTACATGTATCTGCTTTCAGCGAGTGCGTAGTTGTATAGTGTTACATTGGAGAATAAATGAGGAATAATATGCAACCAATGAAGCAGATCATAATCACGTTTAACATTTGTCAACGTCGCTTCTATCGAAACAAAATTTTGATATGTGTTAGGTATATCAATGAGTAATGTATTTACTATTTTCGTAGTAAGATGTAATATGATGATAAATATGTTGTTTAAATCGATACATCTTATCATCATTGTGATTGATAAAAATCAGAAACTATTGCAGTTGAGTAGGAGTAACGGATTACTCGTCGGTACAACTAATAATGTATCTGCATTATTACAAGAACTGGAATTTCGATGGGTCAGTGCAAAAGTTTTGATAGGTCTTGCTCCAAAAGAAATAGTCTGTTAATCATTGTAATTATAATTTATTAATAATTTAATGAAATACATAATGATTCTTTTATAATATAGGTACATGTCTTTTCCATAGAAATTTTTATTCTAAAAAAAATTTTTTGGAATATTATTTATTGTATTTCTGTATTTAAAATATACTAATAAGTTTTCAGTTTGCCACAGCATAGGATTGGCATATCAGCTTTTTCAAACAGATCGCAAGTGTTTTGTACGGTGTTTGTAACGTTCATTTCTTTCATTTTCAATTTTTTTTCCAGAGGTCAATTTCAATTTTATTTTAAATACTAAAAGACACTCAGTCGCGTCAATTTTTGAACTAAATAACAATTCACTGTGTTACATTGACATCGACAAATAATATATTAACGTCATCAGAAAACACATCGAAGTTTTATACTGACCCAATAAAATCGTTATTTTTGTATTATAATTTAATTACAAGAATCTACGTATACAAACAAGTTCATCTTTTACAAGAAACCAGCAGTGTTATTTTTTTTGGTACGTATACCCCTGATGAAAATTCTTTCTCTTTTCCTTTAGAAAAGAGAAATGTAGTATGATTTAGACGTGGATAATCGAAGAGCAGATAGGAATATCTGTAGTATAGTATTCCTTCATTCTTACCATTCCACATGGTTCGGTCGAATACCTGAGGTTTTCCCTCGAGATCGTGGAACGACGGTAGGCAAATTCTGCACGTAGAAACAGAATATTAATTCTTCGCCTTAGTTCAGGTTAGGATCCGACTGAGAATGGATAGGCTGTCTTCGTGGGTGATATCTGTATTTCAACCCCTGGATATCCTCAGCATTCAGATCGCTATCGCGTTAACTTCTCGGTTACACGCGGACTAACCACCCTCGTTGTTTTCACGGAGGTAAAAGCCGCCTTTGCCTTCGAAGTCATGATGAATTGAGAGGTTGTAGCTTTGCGATGACATTCATGTATATGTATACACACTACCATTCAAAAGTATCTGGACATATGCTTATTTTTGACAGAGTGTAATTTAAATCTCAGATGAAACGTCTTGCAATAATTGTATTTTCTTGTTATTATTTTATACCTATGTACTTAGGATAGGATATACTGATACGATAAAATCGATTTTTGTGTATAAACAAATCAAATAATACGCAACGACAAATTTCGAGTCTGCGAATGTCTTTGAATCGTAAATTATTCTTTATCTTCAATTTGTTTTTCTATGCTATTGGTTAATTAAGAAAAGGCTTCTTCTATACTTCAAATTAAGTTAATTTATAGACAATTCAAACATTGTCAAAGTGACTATCTAAAAGCGGCACATCGAAAAATCGCGCATTTAACCTTAACACATTGCTGCTGTTTTTTTTATGGTTTACGCCATAGAAAGGTGATTCAAATTATTTCCAATGATTAATTTACACATGTTTGTCATTTACGTGCTACTATTACGAATCTATTGTTTTATTGGATAGACTAACGGAGCAATAAGGTTGAAAAGTTAGTTTAAACAAGAATTAACAGTAGGTACCTGTATATTATGAAGAATTTTGTTTTGTTGTAAATTAATTTACGCCTAAGTTATTTTGCAGTCTTCTACTGAGAACTATCGAAGCGTTACATTTGTGTTAAACGTAAAAGTGTCATTCAATATATGAAGAATCCATTTATCCATTGTCTTTGTTTTTTTACTAGTTTGAAAGTTTGCCCTTTGCGGCGTATAAAAATAATGTTAAAATGATTCTATTCAGATGTAGCGAGATGTCACAAAAGATATGTATATGTATACACTTTTAAAGGTTGTTTGTGGTGACTTGAAACTTTATGCTGACCAGCTAAAAATACATATTTATTAATTAGACTTCAATCTCGAGTAAAAATTTTAATGAAATGTTGAATCTTAGATCAACCTGCAAAATTAATTGCTGTAGTACATACTCAATTAAGAAGTAAACATTTGTATTATAAACATCTGTATATCATTGTTGGGAACGCAAAACTACCTTTTAGAATAACAGCGTCTCGAAGTTGTTAGTTGTTTACATTTTTCAAATTCTGAAGTTTGAAGGATAGGTTAATTTCTAACGCCTAATAAGTGATAATCAAGTATTGTGTAAAACTCCTGTTTCTGCTATACAATAATTAAATAATAAAATCATACATTTTATGTGATAGAAACGTGACATCTTTTGTTGTAATCATTTAGTGGTGTGACTAGTACAGTAGCAAGATATCGATACGTACTTAATATTAGAAATACCGTAGGTGAAAAGTCGTCGTTAAATCAAAATACATACCGAACGATATGAAATTTAATATCTTACTTTCCTTCAAGTAATTCTGTTATACGAATATCTTCAATACTAAATCTTCGTCCGAAATTTATGATGCGTACGAGCTCTCCCAAAAAGAAAAAATCTTTCGTGTATATGCATAGTTCAACACACCCGATGATTTGTTTGATTAATACATTTTCATTGCAATAATTCAACATCCTTCTTTTTATGGTTTACGAGTGATTCGTAGTCAAGAAATCGCCGAACGCGTAAAAATCGAGGAACATTAAAATCCTCGAAATTACGTAGCTAAGAGATCGGATTAATTTGTCAGGCCAGCCGAAACCATCATTCATCGTTGCCAACATGCGATATTTTGCTAGCACATGTCGCACAGCACTGCAAACATTTTTTCGGATATGATTTATGAACAAGTCCCTGGCAAACTTCGTAGTGAGGAATGTATTCGTGTCATGGCCCGGACCTCGGTTGTCCCTCCTAACTTTTTAGTTTTTCTTTCTTCTCCTCTCTTTTTTTTCGGCAAAATGTTAAGTAACGGCCCTCGGTGATGGTAATCGGTTTGTTCACTGTCGGAAATAATAAACGGCAGCATTGTACCTTGTCGCAGACGTTAATCTCGCGGGTAAACACTCGATTTCACGGTGGACGTCTTATGGCTCCGCGCAACTTTTATGCCAAACTTACGAAATCCCTTGGAAACGAAAAATACGCGCTTCGTCCGTGCTCTCGCCTACAAGTTCAGGATGACAGTGGGTGTCACATTTTACAAGTTTCCGTGGATATTAATGGTTGTACTTTCGACCATTGTTACATTATCAAAGATACTTACGGGAGTCGAATATTAAGTGCTTGAATATATTATTCGATTTAATGCAGGAACAAAATATCCAATATTCTTTTGATAACTTACACCAGCAAAGACTTTTTCAACGAAATCAGTACATTCTAGCTGTTGAGAAATCGATTATTACTGATGTTTGTTGATTGATGGAAATGGAGAGTGTTAACAGTGATAAAATCACTGTGGTTATTGTCACTAATGTGACTGAATTCTAGTTTTAGTGTCTTACTTTACGATCTTTTGAAGAGACGAGTAACGGAAAGAAAATTAATAATATTCAATTTTATAGTTATTTTCGAATTACATAAGGTACAAAAAGTATAAATAAAAACGGACACGGAAATTTAAAAAGTGTTAATGTACCAGGTAAATCTATCTATCAACAAGTATCTTGCCACACATGAAAAAGAAATAAGTGAAGTAATTGTTTTACCAGAGGAAAATTATTTCATTTCATGTGTAAACCAATTTTGTTATATTTGTGTACAAAATAATGGTTATTCCAAATCGTTTATGTTGACACGATTCGTATTCACAAGCATTCTAATGCATATACCTACATTTGTTTCAAATTAATTTATGGCAAAATAATCACCGTTGATGTAATACTGAAATAGTACATTAAAATATATTAAATATCCGTATATATATATAATTCTTTAAAATGAAGAAAATGGAAAACAATGAATTAAGTGTAGTTTTTATTTTCATTCCCATGTCATGGATGTTAAAGAAAAAACAAAAATGATCCTCAAATTTGCAGCTGTAGATTCGGCCACTTTGGAAAAGAATATTCTTTACCACAAACATCTTTACTCGATCATGAAAAAACACGATCTGTTTGCATAGTGGGCCATTTGTGTGTTTGCTAATACCAAAGGGGTTCTCGATTGTTGCATATTTTTTCGGTAGACAAATTTATTGGTTGCCCACGAGGTGAATGGGTGTCCTATGTTATTAGGGATGGCAAGTGTTTGTTTAACACTCGTCGCGAGGCGAAGAGGGCTTGCCGTGCCATTTCCCATATTCCCATGGCGGAGGAATGGAAAGAGACGAGAACACCGATTGTAATTTATGCCGAAGTTAGCGAGCAACTTCGATGACTTTGTAAAATATTACTGATCCCCGTTTCGGCGATCTTATCTGACTCCAACACCGCGCTTCGTTTCGTCGGAACGCCTGCTTTCTCTTTTTCTCCTTCTTGTTCTTCTTCTTATTCGTCTTCTTCTTTC
Source organism: Dufourea novaeangliae (assembly GCF_001272555.1). NCBI lineage: Eukaryota > Metazoa > Arthropoda > Insecta > Hymenoptera > Halictidae > Dufourea > Dufourea novaeangliae. Next base: position 955,918 of record NW_015374040.1, on the reverse strand, counting down.
TCTTCCTCTTCCTCTTCTTCTAGCAGACTGGCGCCTCTAAGAAGGGGGTCGTGTGTCACGTCAAGACCCACTGCGCCGCAACGGACTTTGCTCCCCAAGTTCCGACGATCGACACCGAAGGACCATATAAACATGTCATTTGTTGATGAAACTTGTTCTCTTACAGACTCATTCTTTGTACTTACTCTCGCCAATCTGTTTCTCGGTCCGATGTCGAACGGTATGCAAACTAACCTGCTCTATGGAATTTTTTTCTTTCATTCTTTTCCGCGAGGACCGCTCATGTTTCTTCGAGCATTCTGTTTTAACTCTTAACTATAGACGACTCGCCTTAGAGATGAATAATCTGATAACGACACTACTTTATAACACTTTTAATAACCAACTGAATGTGGTTTTTTCGTTACCGTTATGAAAATAATGTGCCCCACTTATTGTTAGTTGAAGGTACTCCGTTAGATCTTTCAATATTCTCCACTGGATTGTGATAATGAAAGAAAAAATCAGATTCGTCTCTAAGTGGTCTGTTGGTAAGGGTTAATGCATTTTTAACCTCATATTGCATGCTTCCAGGAGTAGAGTACTAATGCAGGGGGAGAACGCCATATACAGGGCGCCCCACCTAGTTTATCTACATTGATTATCTTTGCTACTTCTGTAACAACAGACAATGTCCTTAACATAAATGTTGTCTGGGTATGACAAGAGGAACATGATACGATGGAAATTGTATCTTTACAATTGGAAGCGTAGAGTTGGTCTCGAGTATATTAGATTTACATTTTTAAGCGGAATATGTATGTCGTTTTTTACGGTCAAATCTGACAATGTAGCAAATTTTGAAAATGAAAATACTAAAGTACAGACTAAAGTTTGTTCCAAACTAAACTCAATTACATACTAAACTGCGAACTTTATTTGAAAATAATAAAAAGGAATTATCACAGAAATATGATAAAAGTACAGATAATGAAGAATTGTATAAAAATTGTTACATTTATTTTAATTTCGAAAGTACGTAATCGAATGTGTGAGTCACTGTACGTTTTAAAACTCATGGTTTCTTATATATGTATATATAATGCATACACATACAATTGACCTAGGCCCCAGAGCCAGGCTGTATTAAGTTCACTTTTTTTTTGAAAAATTACATTTTACATGTTTCCTGTATCAAAATTTTCATTCCTTCCGATGGTAAAGATTATTTCATTCTAAGTCGTTTAGTTTTTAATATAATAGTGTAAAAATGATATTACGTAGGTATTCTATATTTTGTTTCCGAGCCAAACAATGTAAAGTCCATCACATAGGGAACGTAATTCACTGTTCACCATTTCTACATATCCGGACTTGTTTTAAGTTCATTCAATAGCTCGAAGGTAGCGATTGCTTCTCGTTTAATTCTAACCGAAGGCTTCCAAAGTCACAAGGTTTTTACACTTCTGATTTGCTCTCCTCTAAAGTTTGGTAAGGGTGACTTAATATACTCTGGCTCTGAGTTCCAAATATTGAGTTTAATCTTTTCTATTACCTACATTATGATCACTTCAAGAATGTTTCTTCAAAAGAACGATGTTACCCGTCAGGTACTTTCGATGCCTCCGTTTCTAAACCCAGTCAGCCAAACCTGCACAGCCAGATTGTGTCCAATGTCTGTTATAAGTTTTTCTAACCACAATGGCTACCGATTTGATGCAGGATCTGCTATAAACAATAGCATTCTCGATTCTGTTAGGCAGGCTATATCTACAAAACTCAAGCCAAATGCGGAAACAGACGGCTATAGATTTGTAGACAGATTTCGTCACTATCTACTGCCAATCTACACGCAAATGGTTATCTAGGAAGGAAACTGCTGCCACCATACTGTAATCTTCTCAAAACTATGTAGTTTCTATGAATAACATTTCCTATAATTATTCGAAATTGTGGAGACAAGAAGTGAATAGAGTTGGTGGGACATCCTTACAAAGCATGTGTTCCCAATACATCCAATACAATCCATTAGTTTTTAAAATAACTTACCCAGTTAAATAATTAAATCAACCTAACCGAGACCTACTCAGTATTAACACTGGAACTACCAAACTCGTCAAAATTACGAATTGCAGAGTTCTTATTTTACGATTACAGAAATGATAAAAGTGCTTTTGATGGAATTTATGTGTTTTTTAATTAACCAAGTGGTATATTCAACGCTGTTAGTTCTAGTGTCAATAACGTATTCCATACTTGGCGCTCTTTCCCCAAATACGTAAACCTGTTCACCGACTAGGATACTTTTTCGTTTACCATGTTCTACTGATTTTGTATTCTTTCGAAGTTTCGCGAACCTAAAACCGCCAATATTTTAGTCGCATAATGACCAGAGATTATCAGATGGATCATATGACGTAGGTACAGTGCAATACGGTAGGTGGGGTGGGATATATTCGGATGTAGATATACATGACGGAGAGAAACGTTAGAAGGAGAAGTAACCGGTGAGTTACGTGAAAGTAGGTAACAAATTGACGAAAAGATAGTAAAACTTTTTGTCGAATGCCGCGCGACCGCTTCGGGGTCCCCAGGTGTGGGTGCCGAAGGTGGTGACCGAGACGAAGGGTGTAGATGCCATAGCGTAGAGGGAAGTACGCCGCAGAGGACACTTTTGTCTCGTACTTTAGTGTCAGGCTGTCCCATCCATTGCGTTTCATCAGATATGGTAGCTGGGCCGCGGCCTATCCCTGCTAGATGAGATGGCGAGTGTCCATCTCGAGTACCTACCTCTCTTTCCGGGAACCCCGTGGAGTAAAGGAGATCTCGCAGTAGCGAACATTATCTTCTTGTCCGATCGTGTTTCGCCGTTTCTCTTATTTTGCGAGACTCCGTTACGCGCAGGTCGCAGGTACTATCTACTTATCCGGCACTTGTGGGTGCGTACCGAGGCACACGCTAGCAATGCCGATCCTGCAACTCCTCGCACACCGAGACTCTGCTCCCTTCTTATATGTTTGAAATGATTGGAAGTAGAGTTGAATCGATATCGCCAAGTTATCGATACTTACTTACTCGCTATCGAAACAAAAGTATCGATACCTACTTGTATCGAATTATATTTTCTTAACCTTGATACCCAACTCATATACGTAATATATGATATACATAATAAATAAATATGTATGTAGATATTAATTATCAGATATTATTTCTGCAAGCATACTTAGTTTCAGAAATATTCTGAAAATATTCTACTTGGGACGTAAGATCTGCGACGCAAGGCGGCCTCAAAAATATCTAGACAAACCAAACAAATCCATCTTTCTAAGTATATTGCAAAAATAAACCCAGTAAAATATCGAATATATAATAAGACAATGATGTTGTACTTAAAAAATTGTTCACATTCTTTTATAAAATTTGATGAATGCTCTTTCGAAACTCAGGGTGGTTTAATTTCATAACATTCGTGTTTTTGAGAAAATATCACAGGTACAAGAATGCCTTTTCGATGCAATTATATCTGTTGCTTTATTTCATACGGTCATTTTTATTCGATGTTCAGCGATGAAAATATTATGTAACATTGGCTGGTATAAACAAATATTGCAGTAATCAAAGTTGAGTGAAAATCGATCTTCCAGGAATATTTCAGATAATTTTGTTTCTATGTCGTATCAGCTTGTATTTCAACGCTTAGGACAATTGAAATATGTATTTTTAAATACTTTGGATAAGTTTATATACACGTAGCTACTCGATGAAGATTCCTACATTGGTTCAGTTTATCAGTGCATTTTTATAGAATGAATTGTAAGTGAATGAAATCTATAAAAATGTTCTTCTGTTATGATGTTATAAAATTTTTGTCAAGTGATAAATTAAGAAAACATTGTTAATAATTTTTTATTTCCTATTATCTGCTTATAAAATTTATTACAACAAATGCCATCATTAACTACATTTATTAGTTTATGTGACGTTGAACAGTTTGGTCGAGGAATAAATAAGTGTTAGATTTAGATAGTACTTCTCTACTATAATCTTGCTAATCTAAACTGTTGATAAGTTTGCATTGAGAAGGTCATTTCTGGTAATTTGTTTTTATCTTATCGAAGAGGTGAGTCAGAGGAAATGAAAACACGTAAGAAAATCTATAGTTCACAGATAAACCTTGCAGGAGATTACGTAAATGATGCCAACAGCAACAACATTCTGGTATTCAAGACAAATCGAACGTACAACTAAAAATCACGGTAAAACAGGATTATATAGGATATTCCGACAGAAACTTCTTCAGAAATACTAAATAAATACATGGATTCTGTGTACATCCCTGCTTTAAAATTTATCATACACAAACATTACTAAATTATATCTATCATTGTTATATAATTTCCAATAAACAACTCAAAGTGAAGATGTATTACTGGATTTATTTTAAAATACAGAACAAGGCCTCAATATTTCCTTCCGCGACTAGCACCGGTTATATCCGGCATCCACTAATCGCGTCACGTTTCTGGAACGAGTAAAGTTTTTTGTTTTCTATCTTTTTGTGGATTATCATAGTTAAAAGTAAGGTAATTAATCAGCAATACCAACGAAATCCTATAAGATTTTACACGGACACATTAGGAGCTCCAAAAACGCGAGACACTCTTAATGTGTACGGTGTGCCTAATGGCACAACGACCCGCTCCCAAAGGCGCACCGCCCCCAGCCTTGTCGTCGCGAAAGGGTTAAACGATCAAAGACCCAGATTAAATAATGATATTTTAGACGACATTATGGTCGTCAGAACCAACGAGATTGGACAGATAATGTATGCATATGTGTATATATGTGTATATGTGTGTATGTGTGGTGCGTGTGTGCTTTGTTTATTTTTATAATTATTGTGTATATTTTGTATATATTTGTTTGGTATTATATACGTTTAATATTTACTTTGTATTCTTGTATATTGCATGGTCGTATTTTTTAAATACTGTGTTTTCGTTTTTACCAGGTGTACCGGTTAATAATTCTTAATTTTTTTTTAAAGAAAAAAATTTAAATTTGGGAAAAAGGAAAAAAAATGCTTTATTCAAAGTATGCACCATCGCTAGCTATACATTTTTCCCATCTGCCCTTCAATTTGTGGGTGCCCTCCCAAAAAGATCGTTCACATTTTGAGGCGAATCAGTCATGGAGCTATTTTTTGACATCTTCGTAATTGTTGAAGTGTTCCTGGGAAAGTGCGTGAGCCATCGATGAAAACAGGTGGTAATCGGAAGGGGCCAAGTCTAGTGAGTACGGCGAGTGGGGCAAGAGTTCATAGCCAAGTGCAGAAATTGTGTCTTTGACCGCTTTCGCTGTGTGTTATGGGGCGTTGTCGTGTTGCAAAATGACTTTTCTGTATCTTCTAGCCCAGTCTGGGTGCTTTTCGATCAATGTATAGTTCAAATTGATCATTTGTTGACGGTAGCGATCGGTATTAACTGTTTCACCTAGTTTCAGAAGCTCATGGTACACGACACCCTTCACAGAGAACCAAACCCGGTTTCGGTTACGGTTAGGATCCCTGTCTGTAACGTCTAGAAAGATATTTTTAGTTCACCACTCGTAGTTTACTCAACACTATTTAAATACTATTTCTCTTGTTATTTGTTGTGAATAATTTGCAATAATATTTCTTAAAAGATTATTGTCGATGGCATTTTTTGGAATTTCTCTTGATTCATTTTTTAATGAAAAACATCAACTTTGAATTTCATGAACCAACTTTGAACTGTCCTAGCATTTGCATAACTTTCCGTAAATGCTAATTTGTGTTTTTAGCAATTTTTGTAGCATTTATCCCAAGCTTAAAATCTACTATTCATGATGGCTGATAGAGGTTTTGATATTTCTAGTATAAATCTTGTTAGTATAGAAAACACGTGTATTACAGCCTATTTCTTCTTCTTTAATATGGTTTAAAACAATAGAAGATCAGACAAATGAACGGCCTGGAAAATTTGAACTCCGGGAAAACGACATTTCATACGGACCAACCTAATACATTCGTGTAAATGATAGCCTACGTACAAATTCGCGTCCAATCACTAAAGAAACGTTCTGTTAGTACCCGCGCATAAAGCCAACCCCCTTTAATACCGACGCAAAAAATAATGTGCCACAAACATTCCGTAAAGGAATTTCTTATGGGCTGCCGACGATCGTTGAGAGACAATAGTGTTACTGTTCTTTTATTTTTTTGTTCGGCTCTCGTCCCCTCCAGGAATCCCACATTTCATAGACTGCTTTTCTCTTTACCTCCATCAGCGTCGCTTTCCTTATATCCGACATTACCAAATGCGGTACGATGCAACATTCGTTTGAATTGTGGCGGTGCTGCAAATAAGAGGGGAAATGAGTATAGTGAAAGGAGGGGTAAGATAGAGAATGGGGGAAAAAGAACATTTGTGAATCCGGTGGTTTGGACGGCCGCAATACCGGGGGTTTTAGAGACGGCCACTGGCTTTATGCCTCTGGTATATAAATTTTCTTTGAATGGCGCGCGTATGACTCGGCGCCCGATGTTCTGTTCTACCTGCCCCTTTTACCACCCTCTGCCCTTATACATTCTCCTTTCTCCGGACTTCTTTCTTCCCTTTGCCGTCCGCCTACTACTGTCCGCCTTCCTCCCTTTCTTTCATGGCCCCCGGGTTAGCTCCATTCTTTCCTTTCCCGATCTCTCTCGTCTGTTTACAGATATGTCACCGGTATATACTGGTGACGCGCGAAGAAATCGTCAGATTTATAGACGCTTGGCAGGCTTCCCTCGCGTTGTTCTCTTGCCATCGTTTCTCGATCCGTTCCAATATCTCGGAGAACGGAAACGGTGAAACGCACCGCAAATCTCTGCACAATGTTGGGATAATTGACGTTTAAGGGACGCGTGATCGCACGCAAACGGTCTAGGCGACAGAGTCGAAATGCGATTTCGTTCGTCAATTGTGTCCGTGGCTGTTGACTCCGCCGGTCGCGAGGATGGATTTCTTGGCACATGCTGTAGAGAGTAGCATGGGTGTTCAGTTCTCTATGCTCGGTAACCTTAGCCTTGCTGCTCAACGTTGGCATACATGTCTCACCTTCTTCTTAGATCATCTAAAACATAGGCTCCTAGTGTGGACACTGAAGATAATTCGGGGGGGGGGGGGG
>NW_015374040.1:926532-948625 GCF_001272555.1 Dufourea novaeangliae | reverse complement strand
GTGTAGACTTGTATTCGTTAAGGATGATGGTTACGATTAATGGTAAACATTTCACTTATATTAACCATTAATAGACTTTCTTATCGCTACTTCGTGTCACCGTTATTCTATGGCCCTTCTCTGAATCTCGTCCTCGTGACATATACGACTCGAGGAAACGCAGCGAAGGGGATGACAGAAGTGGGCGTATATCCGGGGGTGGCTGGTGCGGCGCCGTAAGCGCGAAGATCGTCCCTTCGCATCCCAAAGGACTTCTTACGCGGCCTGCGAAGGGCTGGGGCGAGGCGGAGTCGTTCATCCAGGAAACAAACATTTGTTTAAACGATCCCGACAAGTCACGGTCGTAAATACCTGCAAGTCGTTAATCTTGTTTTCGGTCGTGCCGCTTGTTCGTTTATGTATAATGTATTCTCACCCCTGTAGCTAAAACAATCAACTCGTGAAGGGCGGGGGGGGGGCATCGGCAAGAGAGGTATGCCGGGGGAATAACGCCTTTGAGTGTGATACGGATTAAGAGTATAGATTATAGGTTACTGAATTCATCTCCTTGTCGGCGAAATTGATTCTTCGGTCGGTTTTCGGTAGGTTTGGGATTTATGACTGTCAGCTGGGACGGCTGGTGGGTATACGGAAATAATGGTTTTTTTTTCTCGTAATGTCGTGATTTATTTTTTTCAAGCGGAATTCAGGACGTTGGAATGTGCGGATTTAACGAGGTACTTTTTTTTCTGCTCTTTTTAAGTCTTCTAAATGTAGCATTGTAATTGAAAAACATGAATTCTTTTCAAATTTTTTTTTACTTTTTTTTTTTAACAATTATATAACCTCTTTAACAGTTTTGAAGACTTAAATTTAGTAAGAACATGGAAATAATAGTAGTCAATTTCTTATGTTTAGAATTACTTCTGTCTATTGTATGTAATCTAAACAGGAATGGTTTGTTTATAAACATGAGTCCAATAATATAAGGACATCTTAGTTATTTGAATGTACATATAAAACAGTGACTAAAAGCAATTTTTATTTATTTAAAAACTTACCAATACTGTTTTAAAATTAAATACACGATTCGTCGACGTGTCCTCCGTGGATAGGTACACATTACTGCTTGAACTAATCGTGATAACTTTTCATCAGTTTTTGAAATTGTCCCTAAGCTAATTTCTTTCCACGTTTCTTGTAAACACATGTCTTGTTATAAGTCTTTTTGGGACATCGGACACTTAGGTCACACTTCTCTGTCCAACTCATCTCATAATTTCTCAATGGGGTTGTGGTTGGTTGATTGGCGAGGTCATTCCATAAATTTTAACACATTTTCACTCGTTAAACCATCTAAATAGTTCTTACATAATTTAGATACGTGTTTAGGATCATTATCCCGCATAAAAATCAAATTCCGACCTAAGTGTCTTTCTCCGGACGGCACGGCATGGTCTTTTAAAATGTTCATATATTGCTCTTTACGAAGAATACCTTCTATATCAACCCTTATGTCCATAACCGAATATATACCTACATACATATATGTCCATTTCCACATTGTGTTTAAAATGTTTCTATGTTCCTGTTGAAATTTCACCACTCCGCTCTGGATCTCCATTCTTTGGATAATTTTATATTGATTGACATTTGTAGAATAAAAATATACGCAGGAAGTTTTAGGTATGAACATTTAAACGTATTTATACGCTTGTTGAATATTCGGGTACCCCAGTCATCTATATAATGATAGTTGTAGTTTACTGGACTATAGAACGGAAAGAAGAACTGTAAGAAAATTTCATATGTTAATGATACGGAATATAAAATACTCGATTCGAATTTGTTTATTTATTCATTTATATTAATGGACATTTTTCACACTTTATAAATGTGTTTGTGTAAAAAGGCCAAAAGAGAGTTGAAAGGAAAGTACGGAAGCGAAATCGTTACTCTATGTTTGACATACCCAAGCAGTGACGCGTTTATCGAAAACGTAGAAAATTTGATTATTGACATAAGGGTTAACCAAATCGCGTACCATATGTATGTATTACTATCAAAGCAATTCTACACAACAACAGAGTTCCTGTGTAACTATGTATGTACCTCCATGTTTCACTGTGGACCCTACACCCACGTGTACTGGTTTTTCATTTGGTTTTCATTCATATAATACTCGTATAATATGAATACATATTAATATATTTATAATAAATAATTTAAAAAGAGATACAAAAACTTATCAAACGACTACTTCGAATTCGTGAAAAATCGAAAATTTGCCTGAAATTTGGTATATTTTGAAATCATGACAGAATCTACGTTAATTTTAACACGTTCAAACGGTCATTTATTTGCCACTGATCCAATAGAAATTAATGAGCACTATATTGTCCGATTAGGCTTAAATACAGCGACCATGCTGCACCTCACCATTTAGTCACATATTTAGATATGTTTGCCTCATTTTATTTGTTGTGTGTCGTATGCCTTGTGGATAAAACGTCCATATGTATATATGTGTATATAATATCAACCGACCTTACTTTACATATTTTAAAAAAAATAGTTTACTATAATATACGACTGTTTCAAATAAATTATTCATTTTTAAAAGAAAGAAACGATGGTGTCGAATAATTCAATTATATTTACACTATTCATTTTTTTACAACGTTAAAAATAATTTTTTGTTCCAATACGACGTGAAATTTTAAGTATATTTCTTCTGTTCCCCCGGTATAAGTCATTACTCCAAACAAGAAGTCGAAGAAGATATGTAGCGGCGGCACGGTTTCGATTTCTTTTTTTTGTGACGATCGCATGCCATTTGTCGTTCATGAGGACAGGCCACCGGAGACAACGAGAAACAAATTCGGGGAACAAATTCGTAAGACAGCAAATGTGAAGGATCGCGATCCTTGGCTCGTTCGTCCCAGGCGTGGAGACGAGAGGTGGGACCCCCCGACGCGTACGGACCGCCCCGAAAATATTTTTAATTTTATTACAGCCTGTAATATGGAAATTCTATGGTCACAGTTATCAGGTGTGAATTGAATTATAGTGACTGCCGACGTGGTCTTATTATTTATATTCAGCCAGAAACACGTTCCCGGTCCGCTGTCCCGCGAGGCTTCACGATACCCGGTGATAGGAAACACACGGGGCTGTCTAATGGCAGTCTATAAAATTTCGTGTCCAGTCGATACTAATTTGTTATCTACACAGAATGGCGAAGGTATATTGCCGTATCAGAACGCGTATGGCTTATAATTAATTCCTAAACGCTCGTATTACGTTTGTCTTTTACGATCGAATAAAATGTCCCCGTTGAAGGAAAGACCGATGTTAACTGCGCAAAGCTCAGCACGATCCAGGACGGATCGAACGTTATGGAAAACGAACTGGAGGCCCTACCTAGCCGGGAAAATTCTTTGGAAAGCCTACTGGGCGGTTGTTTTCATGCTTAACGATTTTTCCAGAAAGTCTACTGCGTTTTAATTGTCCACTTATCAGCCGCGTACGATCTGTTGAAAGGAACAGAGAAAAGGGCGGAGAACAACACAGAGCCCTTTAAAAGGTCCCCCACAGCTACCGGTACCATTATTGCTTGGACAATCGATGGCCGCTACCGACATGGCGATACAACTCGGAAGAATCATGGAGTTTTCCATTCCTTCTATCTTGCCGACAGAAAGCCGTTTTTCGTGTATGGTTGCAGCTGCTAAAAATTTCTACTGGTCGCGCGACATACTGGCGTTAGAGGTTTTTTGAGGTCCGCAAATAGACTAACTGAGAGTCTTTTTCAATTAATTTCCTTTTTATGCGGATTAGACCGTATTAAGGGTACATTCTAGTGTAAACGTTTTAAAACGAACGGTTTCTTTAAAAAGGATTTTTGCAAAAGAAACCTATAACACATAACCACCCAAGTCCGGATGAATGTAGGCTTGTCTCCTAAAGCTGAGTATGTGCGACAAACCGAGTTCAGATATCCCCGCTCTTATAAATGATACTTTGGATTCTAGGCGGATTCCCAAATCTTTGAAGGTTTTTCCAATTATGTCGTGGGGTATTTCTGGATTGACGTTGGATGAAATAACTCTTTTCACTCGTGATATGAGTGGTGCGATGTTAACTTCTATGTCTCCTATCTTAATTTTTTGTTTTATTTCAACTAGTTCGTCTGTTATTTGTTTAGAAGATAGATACATGCAAATTCTACTGTTGGATATTTTGGATATAAATCTGATGTTCGCCGGGTTCGTTAATTTTGCTATCTGACTTACGTAATCCTTGATTGTAAATCCTTCTATGGCTTGTAGAACAATTGTTTGATCCCTTTTGGGGAAGGTTTCACTTGTAGTGACCTTTGCGTAGTTCATTACTTGAAGATTTGGTCTTGAATCCATTTCTCTATTATTCCGTGGTTCTCGAGATTGTAGTATTTTTCTTCCTCCGTAGTCAGAGGGGTCTTCGCCCCTGTAGTCAGGGGTGGGAGCACCTCCTTGGTAGGAGGTGGTCATTGTCTTTGACCCACTTCCCGCAATTTAGTTATATTACTGTCCGTATCGATACCAACAATCACTTTCGGGGGACCAGGTGACTCGCGGTCGAGAGAGCTCTGTTTACAGGTACGTCTGTATATTTTCTTATCCTTGAGTTGGAGATAAAAAATGAATTCTCCTATGTAGGTACGGTTCGTTCTCATTTTTCAAGATAAATGATGCGTTGCTATTCAACGCCAGATGTAAATAATGACCCATTTGTACAGTACAATAGATTTTCCAAGTAGTTACTGATCGGCACAGTATTCGATTATATTTTAGTTCTTTCATTGATACCGAAATCGCAGATCCGTAAGTCACGTAAGTGAATGTTGAGTCGCGTGGTGATTAGGCATGCTACACAGGCGGTAAATCAATTTTCAATGGTTCCTGGTAAAGCAGTTTTAAAGGATAGAGTGGAGAAGATTAATGGATTCTCGATTCATTTTTTACGCATCCTTGGATGGGTCTCTTTGATTTTCATTAAACCGGATAATATTGTATTTATAATTTTTAGAGTATCCTTAAAAAGGTTTTAATGTATACATTTGTCATTTCTAGCCTGCGTATTCTATAAATTTACAACATACAGTGCAGTTTAAAATTCAGTATAATAAAAAGATTAGTAACGTTTAATGATGTATTTATTTTACTTGGGTCTTGATAACATTCTTAAAGGGCTAAATAAATTTCTGTTTAATTCTAGTTACCGTAAATTAGTCAACAAAAATATATACTTATATAAATATCCCCAGTCTATGCATTACCAAATAATAAGATTATATACTATTTGCGTTGTAAATGTTTTTTAATTATTTTTTTATGGCTGTCTAGGCAATACAAAGGATTTATTGTTCGTTAAATTACAGTAACACTATTTTTAATTGGGAAAATTGCAACTGATAATTTATCTTAATCATTACAAATATATTCTATATAATTTTATATAATTTTACCATTATAATAAATTTAGTGTTACGGTTAAATTAAAGTTCACGTGTTTTGACATAAAGTCTGAAAATGATTGATAAAATAAAATTTCGTTTAATTCGATAATGGTTGAAATACAATTAAAAGGTAATATGAACAGTGAAAGAATTACATCTCACGAAACAGTTCCTTTTATTACTGATTTTTTGTGCAAATAGATACATATAATTATCAGAATTTCTAACTATTCGTAATTAAAAGATACATATTTAAGATGACTCATACTTGTTATTAAATTCACAATACGTTTGTGTAGAGTACTATTTTATGTATAATATTGAAACAAATTTCTTTATAAAAAAGAGACTTAAATAAAAATTATTTTTTTAGTCGTAGGGTTTTTAATTTCTTAGTTCAAAGGTTTATTATTTTCATATGGCCAATTTTAAAGTCTCCATATGTTTAAAAATTTGTCCATAAAGAGGGCAAATATGACTATATCCGCAATTTTTGTGAACGTTTTCAACAATGCCCCGCTATTATAAAATTGCATTTCTTTTAAACGAATGCAAAATAAATGATTAAAAAATATTGACTTCTAACTGAAATAGTCTAGATTAAGTACTGTTATATGTCTCCACTCTAAGCACCCATAAAACTCATTTTGATCAGTTTGTTAGTTCAGCAGTTATGATTTATTGAAAAACCATTAACCATTTTCACACAGCTGTAAGATCAACAATTTTAACAATTTTCAAAAATTCTCATTGGTGCGTTTATACATCACTAAATTCTACAAAATATCCGTCATGAAAATCCGAAATGCTACTCCAAAAAGTGTTTGATTTCGCGTGGAATGGCCCGTAGTGGTAATGATAATATGTGATGAATTAATTATAAAACTTTTTACCTATAATTTAAACTATATTAAAAAGTAAGCAAGTGTCCAGGTATGTGTATACTTTGGAGCTACGCCACGCCGTAAGTCAACGTATCAACAGTAACATAGTGCGCTACGTCTTTCTTATGTTTCGATCGGTTGATATCGAAGTGGATGCAATCTGCAAAAATGATCCAAGAATCTTATAGCGAGTGTTACTTCCGACACGCTCCTTTGTTGTATACTTCCGTCTAGCTAAGGTGACCCATTTTAAATCGCTTCAAATCTTCTGCCAAACGAGGAAGTAAGTGGATACGGATAACGTCGCGCATATATCAGCTGGCGGCAGCCATATAGTAGTCTATATGGCGTTCCTATGCCATTCTATATGAGTACGTACAGCCGTTGGCCGTGCTCATGCAACAAAATATTCTTCCCGTGAGTTCTTGCCCCTCATCCTCTCCAAGCTTTTCTCTTCCTTGAGCTCGCGTCTTATCCATAAGGGAATTTCATAGAAATCGTATGAACCGCTTTGTGCACTGAAGGTCGTTTAGCTGCAGCAGAGCAATGTTCGCCGATCAGTATGCTCTCTCTGGCTTGTAGCAATCGGACAATCGTTGTCTATGAATTATTCGCGGATAATGTTCTGCGAAAGGTGCAGGTATGTAATGCTCTATTACTAATCGACTCACCTCATTTGAATAGACCGTTTGTCCACTTTCTAGAAGTATGTGTTCACCTTGATGTAGTCATGTATGATTCTGATTATGCGAGGGTAGTTCAAATAATGGGCTCTTCGAAAAGTTTGTAACAATTCTAAGGGCTGATTTACAATCTGTATTTTTCAGTTTATATGATATTCGTGTGTTCTACTTTTGTTCACAGATTCTTTCCATTTTTCAATTCATTTTGTTGTGTCGATTATGTATACGTATACAGTGGGTCAAAAAAGTATTCGTACACCCTTTAAAACAAAACAACTCTTTCAAAATTGGATCAAGTGATTTGACTTTCTTTGTAAAGTTAGAAGGATTAGTGTATTAAATAATGCGTTAACAAAATATTGAAAAAGTTGCAATTGTTAGGAATCGCGAACAAAATAGTAAAGGTCGCGTTTTGCGACTTTTTTATTTGAGATTGTAATGAAAATTTAACGAATACATTGCTTAGATTAATCGCAGTTTTTCGTGACTTTTCACCTACAATTGTAGTATATCTAAAAATTCTTACATTACATAGGTAGATTTTGTTTTCATGGATGTTTTTTTTTTTCTTGATATAGGTACGTAAACTATTTTAGCGACCTAAAGGAATAATTATATGGTAGGGCAAAGTTTATTTAATCGGATACATGCTGTAATTAATATCTTTCAGTCGAAGTAGTGGAATTTTTTTACAAGTTTCATAGAACGTAATGAAAATGGACTTTGTGCTTATTCATACGTCCCGTTGGTAATTCTAACTGAAAAAGAGTGACGAGTAATTCATACAGCCAATACATTTAATTCATACCTGGATAAGAGTACCACCTGTTTACCAGATCCAACGATTGTTCCTTTGTTTAATGACAAGGAAACGAAGACATTATGCTCGTTAAACTTTTTTGTCTGCTTCAGTCCACTGTCTGCTAAAGAACGGGAAGCGCACGTGTTGATATTGTCGCTTGACTGTTCCTTCGAATAGCTTTGGCCAGTAGGAATAAACGGGCTGCTGAGCGCCGATAGGCCGAGGGCTGAATATGAAAGACCAGCGACCGACAATTGAAATACAATGTTAACAGATAAGGAATGAAATGTAACACGCATGAA
Source organism: Dufourea novaeangliae (assembly GCF_001272555.1). Taxonomy (NCBI): domain Eukaryota; kingdom Metazoa; phylum Arthropoda; class Insecta; order Hymenoptera; family Halictidae; genus Dufourea; species Dufourea novaeangliae. The sequence goes on along the minus strand of NW_015374040.1, from coordinate 940,475 downwards.
TGAAAATGTAATCTTTTATAGTTTTCAGTATACATTCATTAAAGTGTTATGAATGAACTGAGGAGATTCTGCTGGTGGAAATGAGTCCAAATACGACATAATTCGGACTATTTTTAATAATACATACATATATATATATATGTATACTTTTTATCCGCAACATTACGTATGATTAAAAATTGTTCAATTACATTCGGACGCATTTTCATTGGGAGAATCTCTTTAATTCATTCATGACACTTTCAGTAATATAATTAATAGTCTATATAATATGTATTACTAATCTATTAATTATCTATATAATACATATTAATAGTTTATATAATATATATAACTAATCAGTAATATATTTTTTATATCTATCTGAATTCTATTCTTATAATCGTTATGTCTCATTATACCTCATTTGATAATTATTGTATTAGTGTGCCGTAACATTTTAAATCAAATATTGTAAAAATGGGTTCTCATCCGTATGAACTAAATTAAATTACATTAAATTAAATTAAATATATATATCGAAAATTGTAAAAGTTTAAATTTTCATTCGTGCGTGATTCCTTATCTCATCTACGTCTGCTTACATTGTATACCGATGGTCAGTCGCTGTCACTGGCCTTCGACGTTCGACGCTCGACGCTCGCCAGCGCGTTTATTCGAGCTGGCCTTGACTGGCTAAATTTATTCGAAGGTTTATTCGAAGCCTCCGAATAAAAGATACTGATAAAACATGAACATTTTATTCAACGCTACGAATAAAACGCTTCGAATAAAAAAGTATCTTTTATTCGTCGGATAATTCTCATCGAATAAATTTATTCATTCGACGCTCGTCGAAAAAAGATACTTTTTTAATTCGAACTTCAAATAACAAATCTTTTGTTATAAAATTATTAACTGATCACGTAGAAGAAATATGTTTTCTTCCTGAAACCATGAAAATATATCAGAATCATTAAATTAGATTCTTACATTTATTATCCTTACAGTTAGATTAGTATTTGGTCATAAATAAATAAATGTTCGAATAATTCGAGCAATTCGATTATTTACGAGTAACTCGAAAGTTAAAGATCTGTTGGAACATAGTCGAGAAATTTGAAAATTTTCGAGCTGAAAATTCATTTTCAAGTAAATCAAAATCTTAGGAGCCCTCAAATATTCGAGTCGTTTGAGTTTTTCAAGTAGCTCGCATTTCGATCAGTTCGTCGATTTCAAGTAATTTGAAAAATTCGAACGCTCGACTCGGCTCGACCGACCGATCATTATTTGACTCGAAGTTGTAGTTACTCGAGTAATTCGAATACTCGCACACCCCTAGTAAACATGTCTGTATTTTGTTTTAGTTTCATTCTAAATTCGAGAAGCTTTTACATAATTTTCGGGAACTCTATGGGTGTAGTTTGACCTTGGGGAGCCATTGTTGAAGCTTACACAACGGTATTTTTTTTATTATTGAAATTAAAATTTTAGTAACACAATTTCATAAAGATAAAAATAATGAAACTCCTTAAGTGTTCATAAAGACGAAGAATTTTGTTTAAATCGCTCTTTGAACAAATAATTGTACCAGAATCTTCGTGTTTTATAATTCATATTGCATCACAGTTGCTGCTAATAATAATTCTTTGCACTTCATGCGTGAAAGGAAATTTGAACACAAATCAGTCCAAGGTAATCTTTGGATTAACAAAGACCCAGACTAAAATTATAACGGTAATGCGACTTTAAAGTATAGTTTTTCTAGATTGACGTTGGATGAAATGACTTTTTCCCTCGTGACATGAGTGGTGTGATGTTAACTTCTATGTCTTCTATCTTAATTTTTTGTTTTATTTCAACTAGTTCGTCTGTTATTTATTTAGAAGATAGATACATGCAAATTCTACTGTTGGATATTTTGGATATAAATCTGATGTTCGCCAGGTTCGTTAATTTTGCTATCTGACTTACGTAATCCTTGATTGTAAATCCTTCTATGGCTTGTAGAACAATTGCTTGATCCCTTTTGGGGAAGGTTTCACTTTTAGTAACCTTTGCGTAGTTCATTACTTGAAGATTTGGTCTTGAATCCATTTCTCTATTATTCCGTGGTTCTCGAGACTGCAGTATTCTTCTTCCTCCGTAGTCAGAGGGGTATTCGCTCCTGTAGTCAGGGGTGGGAGCACCTCTTTGGTAGGAGGTGGTCATTGTCTTTGACCCACTTGCCGTAATTTAGTTATATTACTGTCCGTATCGATACCAACAGTCACTTTAGGGGGACCAGGTGACTCGCGGTCGAGAGTGCTCTGTTTACAGGTACGTCTAAACGCTATGACGGTTGTAACAGAACTGTCCTACAATTTTGGTATCGGGAATTATTAAAATTTATGCCAAATTAACATTCGATTTAATATTTATTTCAGTACTTGAAATAAATTTACCAAGTGGTAGAAGGTCCATCTCCTGCGTCATTTTTTCCCCTAGTGGAAGCCGAGTTGGTGCACATTGTTATGACTGAGCGTAAGCTGGATTTACAACCACGCGAAAATTCGTGATGTTACTTACGGTATTCTCTCCGGAAGAAGTAAGAGAGTGATAATATATTTCGTTAGAAAGGTTTTTATCCGAGAGGTTGTATTATTTATGACCTTTGTAAGATATTAAATGTCCCTTTTAATTAGTAAAGTGTTTTTGATTTTGTTTAAAGCACTTTTTTACGGTAGTTTCACACCAATTTAAAAAAGTGTAATCTTAGTACAACTAAACGCGTTTTCGATGAAAATATTTTTAAGTATGATGTGAATAATGGTAATTGATCATTGTAAAGACGTCGTTAAAACCGATCGTCAGGTCACAAACTTCCTCAAATCCACTGTTATTGGTCTACTATTAGTTATTTGATTATTTTTTGTTTTCATGACTTAAAGTATCCATGAAAGGCAAGCGTTACAACGACATCCCAGCCATTAATAACGCCGTGACGACGATTCTCATGGACATTCCACAAAAGGGCAAACAGCAGTCGTTTGATACATTGCTTGACCGTGCAAATCGCAATATCGTGCGAGTAAAATAAACAAATTTTTTCGCAAAAGTAGCCTGTGTTTTTCTTATTTTTAAAATATTCTGTTATTTGGGACCAATCTTGTATACTTATTGGTTAATATCTCTGTTGGCGAATAATAGGAATGATGAGACCGGGAACGATGTAATAATTTTTAACAAATTTTTGTTCAGTAAGTTTAATAGAATCTGTCCTACACATTTGCTGACGTTTATACTATTGCACTTCAATACGCTTTGTTTGTAAATTCTACACCACCATTTACAGTATTCCAGAAACTTCGCCAGTTCGGCTTACTTCTCAAACTTCAATATTTTCACGTTGTAACGAGCAACCAAAATATAGTTTATTGTTAGAATATGCTGGAGACTTCAAGTCCCTCATTAAAATTCCAATACATTTCGTGTCGATAACGAAAATCATGCGTTATTCGCACCTATGACCCCGATATTTCTTTACGAAGCGGGAATGTATCCTGACGTCAGTATTTTCACGGTTAAACCCATGGATAGCTTTCTCACGATTGTTTCCGTGAAATTTCTCACGGCGGAGTTCCGCCGAAATAGCGCCGTTGACTTCAGATGACGGAGCGAGGACCTTCGAAGTATTACGGCCCACTCGCCGCGAAAGCATGAAAGCGCACCCCTCATAAATATTCCCAATAAATACCACCGATACCTACCTACCGTTGGTTGACGCCTACGTCGCGCGCCGCTATCGCTGTTTTTTTAAAATGGATTTTCACTGCGCTCGAATCCGATGAAATTTCTTCGTTCATTACAATTACCGAGTTTCAGAGTAACTGGGTTCGACTTTAACTGATTTCATAGCTTTTATTAAGCGTAGTAGGACGCTGATGACCCGAAACTAATAGGGAGACAAATCCGTTCGGATAAGGGTTTTTTGTGGATAATTGATACAGGAGAACCAGTTTAATATACACAGTCAATCTCAACAGATTCCAAATTGAAATTAATGTTAAATGATGCTCCTCAAAAAGTTTTCTTTTAAAGAGATATACCGTCCACAATAATAATAGAAACTTCGGAAATGACTGATAATTCTTCAAGATGCTGGAAAGGACGACGGTCGAAACTTGTGTCTTCACGAGTCACAAGTTTACACAACAATTTTATCTCAAGAGGTATCTCGCAGTTTGATTATTCACGGTATTCGTCTAATTCAGCTACATCAAGCTAGTATTTTGTTACCCATATTGGAAATGAAAACAAAGAAATGACAATCTGAAATCTTCTTGATATTCGCAGGATTTCGATAACTATCTTCACAGTCTTGAAGAAAAACAATGTATCACTTTAGAAGGAAACTACTTTCAATGATTGCCGATAAAATTTTTATCATAAAAAGCATGAATATAATACGAAGAATTGCTAATTAAAATTAAATTTGGAACAAACCGTGTAATCGTATAACGATTAGAAATGAGGTACTTATGTAATTTTCAAAGAATCAGTATTTATTGCATGGAAGACTGCGTTCTAGACTGCAGATGTTTATGCATTTATAGCGTTCATTAATTTGGAAAATCCATTAAAATAAAGATTTTAATGAATTTTAATACTATTTATGTGTTATTATTAACATAATAATGCTTCGAGTGTAAAATTCAAAATTCTTTCTCATTTTAATGTTTAGATACTAATATTTGAAATTGTGACTTTGCATAAACGTCTGCAGTCTATAATATTAATAACACAGATAAACTTGTGAATGGTAGCTAACGACCATTTCTTCAGCCTTGTCATTATTTTCTTCAGTAAGAATAGATGAAACAGTATCATCTTCATGTATGATTTTATATCTTGGATTATCTTTCGGTATTTCAAATCCAGTTTATTGTACAGCCAATGAAAGGATCGTATAGTTTACTTTGAATTCGCTTGGGTATATGTAGTGGTAGGGTTTCCTGTTCTTCTTTTAGACTAATTCCAACATAAAACATTTGTGTTGGAATGCTTAGCGTTTCCGAAAACACTAGTTTACAAAATCCAAAAAATTGTATGCGATCGAGACTCCACTATGAAATTCTTATGTAAGATGGTTCCCTAAACTCAAAAATCGACATGAGACGAAATTCTAAGCATACGTTTTTGCAATATCGCCAGTTGAATATTCTGGTAATTTTGTAAAAAGACGACCCGACGTTTTTGCCCATAATTCGCGTTAGAGTTGACCGATTTGATCGCGACGAATCTTAAATTAAAGGGAATTAAAGTATATACAATTCGTTTACACATTGTTTTCCATTCGGACCAATAGTTTAGGCGAAATCCAGCGAAACTTAAGAAAAATGTAATTTTTTGAGGCCGAAATTGAAATCGAAAGTACACTAGATTGCGTAAAAAACATAGAAATTCGTATGTAACGTCCAGTTCCTTATTTTTGACATAGAGTACACACCTTTACAAAGAAAACAAGCCCAATCTAAGCAAAATCCATGGACAAATAAGGAAGTTATGGGCGATAGAGGGGGTGTGTCTATTCTCAACTTTTTCCCAATTTTTTGTATTTCTTCCCGTTTCTTGGCGAATTACGTATTTGTCTTCAATAAAAACAAATTTAATTTCTTTTCTTTTCTTTTCTTTTCTTTTCTTTTCTTTTCTTTTCTTTTCTTTTCTTTTAGTCTTGAAAAGCAATTTAGGTTCTTTCTGTGTCTTTTACCCGCATTGATATCAGTTTTCTTACAAGGAACTAGTCATAGTCACCCATTATTAACTCATCCCAGAATCCTTGGTAGCGTCTCTCAATACTTTTCATCTGCTGATGAAATCTCTCGCCATGTTCATTGCTTACAACACCAAGATTTGGTGGGAGGAAATCCAAATGCGAGTGGAGGAAATTGATTTTTAAAGACACGTTAACGCCTATAATTCGAAGTATGATTGAAGAATAACATTAAGAATAAATAAAGACGTGGAAAACATACATTTAAATTTGTTTTTGTTGAAGACAAATACGTAATTCGCCAAGAATCAGGAAGAAATAGGAAAAAAGTTGAGAATAGACATTCCCACTCTATCGCCCATAACTTCCTTATTTGTCCATGGATTTTGCTTAGGTTGGGCTTGTTTTCTTTGTAAAGGTGTGTACTCTATGTCAAAAATTGGGACACATACCCTATTTCAATCATTCCGGTAAGATGACTAATATTTGCACTGATGTGATTCAGTTCAATCTATTAGCGTGAATTGTGCTAGATAGTGCTAATATTAGAGCCGCTTCTTCACTTACGGTTTACAGCAGAAGTGCACAAATAAAAATTTGTCCGTTGAATTTTAATTATTCAAGTAGAACGAAAGAAACGATACAGTGATGTGTACATGATATTTTGCACTCACAGTTCAAAAGAAGTCAGAAGAGGAGCGGATAGGCGAAAGGAGCGCGCAGTGGTGGGAAGATGCGCTCACGAAAAGACTGGCTGCACGTGAGCCCGCGTGGACCGCCACGAAGGCTCACAATGCAGGCACAGCTCGTCGGTCGATAATCCTGATTTAGACGCGGTCGTATATTAGACTAAGGATCGTGAAATTGAATGGCGGAATCAGCAGAGAGACCGATCCTGTTTTCATCTGAAGGAAGGTGGACTATACCGTGCGAAAAATAAACTGCCCCTGTCGCAGGGGCAGGGTTAGTAAATTTCGCAGGTGGGCAGCGCCCGCTGCTTCTCTGCTTCTTCCTCTCGTTCTCCTCACTTCTTGGCTCTGTTTTCTCTTCATCTTCTTTTACAACCTTTAACTTGCATCTTCAAAGTTTCTTTTATAGATAAGTATACATATGTATATTGGGTCACACTTTTATGACTGGACGTTACTAGTACTGTTTACCACTTCCATGTCAAGTTTCGGGCTATCCTAAACATTCAGTCAGGAGGCCGAAAAAAGAGTGTTCTTTGGGAATTTTTTTCTCGAAAACTATAAGTTGAACAAAAGTTAATTCCCCAGTTAACAGGTTAATGCCGAAGGAACATATGTACTTTGAATAAAGTATAGTAAAATTTTTAGAAATATGGTCAGTGTTTGAATTAATATATTGTTAATCATAATGTTTCCAGATGTACTGTATAGTGTGTATACACATATTAGGTCAGCCCTAAGTGCATGTCGTGTTTTATACCGGGGTATGGATTGATATTTCCAATATGCTATTAAGTTTTATGAAAACACGAATCATAGTGAATAGAAACAATGCGATTTTTTTTATTATGACAGCGCTAGACCTCATATGGCAAAAAATGTTAAAAAAAAAACGCGAATATGTAAACACAACATACAGTACAGATTTTCGGAAAGGCGAGTGTAAATTTTACTTTACTTTGGACTTAACGAAACCTTTAATAAAGGAAAAGGATCTCTGACATAATTTAAATTCGGTCAACAACTCCATAGAAATCTAAATTTGCGGAAAATTCTGCAGTCTTGTTATAGGTAATAAAAGATTCGTTGTCCATTAAGTAAAATTGTACACTTCCCGGTTTCATATCTCTGCATGGTTTACGATTGATAAACAAATGATTGTTATCATTGTCAGTTATTATTTACTTGACTTTGCGTAGCTTCATGTTATCACAGTTGTGGAAAAGTTTCTCCTTTCGCAATAATACAAGCTTCCGTTCCACGAAATAGTGATTGACAAACGTTTTCAAGTATTCCTGGCGTATTACGGATCGTTATAAATGTATTCTCCATAATAATCTTTAGAATAATGTAAAAATGAAACAGTGTAATAATGACATGATAAATAAAACTAGTGCTTCAGATGTCTGACCGTTGGGGAATCTAGATAATAATATAAAGAAAAGATCACCGTACTAAAAATGTTTTTTATTCTGCATCATGATTTTACAAGTGTACACTCACAGAATCATGGTATTCTTTCCTTTATGTTATTGTCAAGATTTCCCGACCGTCAAACGTTTGAAGGATCAGTTTTCAGTACGTTATTTGGTAGAATTTCTTTAAAGATTGTTTAATGACCATCGTAATGCGCATCATTGAATTCATTTTACTATTATCCATAAGTTCCACGAAGAAAACAAAATTTGACTTTCATTTAACAAATTTAATATGACCTTGGAATTTCGAAAAAAAGAAAAAAATGTTATAGGAAGAAATCGAATAATTCACTATGTGGTTCCGTTCGAATCATACGGGTTTCATCTGTAACAAATTTCGCCCAGGTTATTACTTTCGGAGTTATCGCATTGGTCCTACTGCACGTAATGTATAACTGAAGATAAAAAATTTCCTACACGAATGTTTTTTTTTTTAATGTAAATAAATTAATTTGAAACCACTCAACTTTTATCTCAATCATTTTCCATTAAAATCGTAACTTACTCAATAATCAAAGTGGTTCCACTTCTCCTGAAGAACATAATAGGAACATCCGGTCCACGTCACCGTCTCTGTTGCGGGGATGCAGAAAACAAAAACTTGTCAATTAACAAGCGCAACCAAAGAAAATTAAGAAAATTATTCTTACCGCATAACCTTTTCAATATATGTTATTAGATGTTGCGGGGATGCAGAAAACAAAAACTTGTCAATTAACAAGCGCAACCAAAGAAAATTAAGAAATTTATTCTTACCGCATAACCTTTTCAATATATGTTATTGTTACAATATACAATATATGTTATATATTCTGGACTCTCAGTAATAACCTTTGTATCCATTCCACTAGAAAAACCTACGATAAAATATCGGAAACATTTATCATATTCGATACATCGAACTGCTCGACAATATTGATCTGCACGAAAAATGTATGACATACTCACAGTAGGCCATTACCATAAAATTGGTGGAATTAATAAAAAAATGTTCATGTCATGAAATAAGATAAAATTAGGACTATTTGTAATATGTATATTTGCTTGAAAAACACTGAATAGGCTACGTACCTCAATGACCTTACATATGATTGCATTTGTTTTATAATCAATAGCTAGTCGACTACCTCTTGAGGCAATCTATCAGTCAGTCTTTTTCACGTCTCGAGTGTTCATGCCACGTTCTGTTTTTAAGCGAATATTACATCAAATAGTAACGGATATTTGTAGTACATGTAATTATCTACTTTTCTCAAAAACTTTTGGATTTTCACCTCATGTTAAAGCCGTAGTTCACTATTACATTATCACATTAAAAAGATATTCGATTTTTATATATCGGATTAGATTGAAAATGTTGTAACTTTTTTGGCGTATGTAGGTTTGTCAAAATTTGTCCAGTATTACGATCAGTAAACATTACTGTTGATATTAAGCCAAAATTTTTTAACGAAAAACCAATGAAGTGTTATAACAACGGCATAATGGCTCTACCGAAAAAGCGGAAGGAAGTTGTAGAACGAAATGACAATTATGTTTTTTCATAAAACTTAAAGCTGTGCTAGATATATTAATCCAAGTTCGGTATGGAGTACGCTACGAACTTATGGGATGACTTAATATTTGCATACGTTATCCATTATCTGAAATTTTAATATTTATTATTATAAAATGCTCGCTGTTACATGCACAGTGTATGGTATATGTATATATGCACTGAATCTGACGGACAGCACATAGTCGCGCTTGTCAATCAAGCAGCTATGATTACGGGATTATGTGTTCATAAGGTAGACATGGGGCAACTACAAAAGCGCTACCATTAAGATACGAAAGAGTTCCACGCCTAGTCAACGGCAGATTATTATGCTTGGATACGAAAGCTATACTACGAGCCCGTTATTAATGCGACCGATACTCATTCCGCACTCATCCGTAGATACGATCTCTCCGCCCAGTCAATCGGATCGCAGAGTCTAAACCCGTAATTACCATTAGCCCACCCATAGCGAGTGCCATACCATGAGCGAACGAACGAAACTTTCAATTTACACGTTCTTAAGTCTACGCTATCTAAACTATGTTAAATAAACGCCAAAGCCGAATTTATTTCTCCATTCTTCAGGTTCTGTAATTGATTTCACGAGGATTTTGAGTGGATTTCGTTCAGTGAACTTCGCGATACATATTCTCACAATTTATACATAGGTATCAATGGTGTACAGTTTATTGTTGCTTTATTTATTTGACTTATTTCTGAAGTTTCAGGTTTCTAAGTTACATTTTAATTTAATATATTCTTCTAACTCACAATAATATAAACCACGGAAGATATAAATATTTAAAATGTATTTTTGAAAGATATAATCACGTGGGCTATATTTCTAGGATATTATAATTACATCAAAAATATTCCACAGTCATCATTTCAAAGTGTATTAGTTTCTTTTTTGGTTATCGTTGTCTGATACGTAATTTCGATCGATCCATCACTCGACATATACTTAAGCACAATTCGTAACTCGAACACCAGATTTTTTTTATTCGGCGCGTTTGTCTTCGCGTTATTAATTAAAATAAGAACTAATGCAGACGTGGCGAGAAGTCAATAAAATCAGTTTTAAGTTTTGTCAATGATAAAGGAACCCAAACACGAATTTAACGTCTCTTCTGGAGTTTCGATTGAGGAATATAATTTCCCCGACGTTATTAAAAGTTATTAATAATAATTACTCCACGCATAATTTTACTTAGGCAATGAAACTGTTTGAAATTTGTTCTTCCAATTACGTTTTTCGATTAGTTATGAAATAGTAGTAATTGTTGTCTACTGTCACTTTTCGGCTTGAAAAGATAGTAATGACATGAAATCTGTTTACCCAAATTTTTTTATTAGTGGAAAAATGGATCCAAAGCTTAACGAACAAAATTTTGATGGGCGTTTAATGAATTTTAATTATGAAGTCTGACGACAGAATGCATACTAAGAATTTTTAATATTATACATATATACAAACCAAACATTAACGACTTCTTTCAAAGTGGTTCCCTGTTAATGGTATGCACATGGTTCAACGTTCCTAGAACTCGAAATCTTCTGAGACCAATGTTAAAAGTTTTTTTAACACGAATTTATCGATCACTGTCATATTCGTATTAATTGTGCCAATTTCAGCGAATTTGCTCCCCTTTAGCTTTAATTTACTTCTGAGGAATAGAACAAAGTTGCAGGGAACAACGTCTAGGTAATAGTGAGGATGAGGTGGTGTTGTAATTCTGTTCTATGGAAGAAATTCTTGAATTCAAAAGACATTATAAGTTGGAGCGTTATCTCGATGGGGAGTAGCCATGCATCATTTCGAAAATGTTGAGACGATTTTTTTTTACACTTTTTTCCATAGATTTCGTAGTATTGTTGTAAACAGTGATGATTCGACGTCATCACTGATGAGCTCGTGAATATATGTACATATTATGTACCATTTATATAAAATAAAAGAGAATATTATTGGTATTCTTTTATTAGAACATGTAAATGAAAAATTTTACGTTCGAAAAAGTAGAAACAAATTCCAGTTGTACAGAAAACATTAATCTACTTTTATAATATTGGAGTTGCAGTTGATGTATGCCTATACAAATATGTTAACGGAATATATAGGTTTCTGTCGCCTAAAAATGAATGAATAACATCGACAATATTTCGCTATCAATAAAGGTTTTCGAGAACTCGTTTCAGTTGAATAAGGAAAGCTATTAAAATGTGAATTTGTCTGATGAAGGTAGAGCACTACGTGAAAAAATGAAATCAAGGTAGAAAACAAATAACTCAAAAGTCCATAAACAATTTTATTTATGAAAGTTAACAGGTAACAGTTTATAATTTGACAATTAATTGTTCCGTTTCTTGTTTCAGACTGTGTGCAACAATCTAGAGCCAGAAATACGGTGAGTAAATTCGCATGATAATTTATTAGAATATCTTCTATCTTTTATGAATTATATTCTAATATTTTTAATATATTGTATTTTTTTACCTACTTAATAATTTAGTATTACTGGAGTTTGTATTTGTGAACGAACATTAATTAGTTTATTAATGTTGTACTATAAGAATTTTTTTCACGGTTCTATAAAATTACAAATTTCAAGATCATCTATTTAATCATTTAATTGTCTCATTAATCGAGAAAAATTTCAATGTACTTGTTTTAAGAGCTATTTATCATCTGGACAAGCTTAATAACTCTTACCATGTAATTAAAATTTTGTATATTTTCATAAATGCGGAATTTTTCATTTATCACCATTATCAGTAAATGGTGTTACCTTCTCCAATATTCTTACATTAGACATTTAGTTGTATGCAGAGTTATTGCTAGTTGACGTATTTCACAATTTTCTGCGAGAAAGTGTTACAATAATTCTAGATAGGAACTGTCAGCTTGTAAGGTATTTTATCTATAAATGAATAACTTATTATTTACAAAGATTTGTTATAAGAACTTATTACTCATGTTATTTATATTTGTTATCATGATATCATCCTGTATTTGGAATTGAAAAAGTTGCAAATTGTCGGATCACGAAAAAAATAGAAAAGGTCGCTTTTTACAATTTTTTGATCTGAGGCTATAATGAAAATTTAATAAATATGTAAGGTGGCCGAAAATAAATGGATGGTCATAAACGAAATAAAATAATAATTTATTAAACGAACTGTTTTAATGAATGGCCGGCAACGCAATGCTCACACAATGAACAAATACCTCTCAATGGCCTGAACATGCCTTCCGATATAATCACGCCTTTATACTTTTTATAATTATCTTCTATATAATTATGTCTTACAAATACATATCGAAGATTTATGTTAGTTATATACATACTGAAACTTTCATTGAAATCGATTGATACAGAAACGAGCGACAGGCATCAAAAGATGTAACAATAATAAGAATTCGGTAATTCTCCCCTCGACCACCGTTTACTTGTTCGGTTAATAAGAACTAAAACGGAAGAAGGAACTAATTTTCTGTTGGATCATTTACTGCTCTCATTATTAATCACTCGTTTCTTACAGCAGACAGTATTTATAAGGTGTGTGTCTAAGAAAGAGTTTAGAGGAAAATAGTTTTAGAGTAAATAATACTTAAATAAATGAAAAATGTTTAACGAACAATTCTCGGGGTTAGCAGCGATTTTGAGTGGTGTCAGTAACATAAGCGATATGAGAATAATTTATTTTTTTTTTAATATATATAGAAAGCACGGAGAAACACATAGATACACATGATAGGAAGTTCCGTCTTACCATTCAAAATCGTTTCTAGGTCAGATAGATTTTGTGACCATGTTGATTAAACAGTTTTATTCGCCAATTCTATAAGCACTATCTACTCTGTATATCTATTATGTATGTATATCCTCAGTTTTGTTTTGTAAACTTTGTATATATTATATACAAGAACAGGAGTTCATATAACTGGTAGGTAGGCCACTTGACACGGGTTCAGACATGTAATAAGAGTTCCGAAACATACTCAGTACATGTATCGTGCTTCCAGATGAATGAAGTTCTACTCTAGCCTGATCGATGACATGTTTGAATTAGTGTTGTATAAAGCTCGAGTCTTTGAAGCTACAAAGCTTAGCCTTAAAGACTGAGTCTTTAAGGCTACAATCATATGAAGCTCGATGCTCAAGGCTCGAGCTCCACGGCTCGAGTCGTCGAGGCTCGAGGCTCGAGTTTCAAGGCTTTGAGTAGTCGAGGCTCGAGCCTCGAAGCTCGAGGCTTTTATGTTTAACACGTTCACTGCTGAGCGTGTTTCTGCTGGTTTTGTCTTCAGTGCCAAAGAGTGATTGCCCATTAGAATCATATAATAATATATTACACAATATGATTATATGTATTGTGCAAACTTATCATGCGTAGTACATTAATCTTGCTGCCGGTCATCTATGACTCCCACGGCGTAAGAGTATGTTTCCAGTCGATCAGATAATACTATATTTTGAACATTAAAGACAAATTTTTAGCAATGT
>NW_015374040.1:911923-925979 GCF_001272555.1 Dufourea novaeangliae | reverse complement strand
TACATACAATTTATACGACTCGAGCCTTCAAGCTTAAAGGCTCGAGCGTTAAAGACTCGAGCTTTCACGACTCAAGCTTCGAACCTTGAGGGTTCGAGCCTTTAGGGTTTGAACCGCGACTCGAGCTGTTAAAGCTCAAGACTCGAGGCTCATTTTAACAACACTAGTTTGAATTCATTTTTATCAGAAGAATTTTATCACTCTATTATCATGACTTATTCTAACACTGCGCATGGGTCACGAGATATCTCTTTTTAATTTTCTATTTCATTTATACGTTGATGATGGGTTTAAATTACAACGATTCATTTTGGCAGTGAAATTGTCAGAAGAAGAAACAATTATTTCTTAGAGCATCCAAGATTGGACGAACAAAGAAATTTAGAACTAATGCAAAACACGAATTTGTTATTTTCCACTTCGATACATTTTATGAAATTTCCCCAAACATTTATTGCAATATATAACTAATCGAATTAATTAACTTAGAAATTTTATATTTCCAAAGAGTTGCCGGTTTTACTGATCAGTAGAAATAGGTACACATGACATATTTATCTCAAAATGATTTTCCAAACAATCTGTCAGACACTTTTACACTCATTTTGAACCATCATGTATAAAGTTTGAAGATTTATTAGCTCCTGACTTGTTTTCCGTACTCATGTTGCTTTCTAGATTTTTATCATCAGAAGCTTTAAAGCACAGCGAAAGTTTGCTCCGAACAGATGAATCTCATTTTGTGCATTCTGTCAAAAGATAGTACAGCAGAACGTCGATTATTAAGGCCCATCTCCACTGTTGTTCGCAGATACAGTCCTCTGAGATGTCTTCACCGACGCTCTTGCGAACAGTGTTCTACCTGTCGTCCCGCCTATACAGACCTCTGTTCACCGGATGTATGCGAGCTATTCTAGATCAACAACTGTTTCCATCTGTCCTGTTGGTATTCGTGAACAGTTCTATAGACTATAGAGATAATAAGAGGAAAAATCATATACATTGTATGTATATGTCCAAATGGTGCTCCGAAGCTTCGAGGTGAAAGACAAGGACAGAAATAATAAGTGGAAAAGGTTAAGTTCCGCATTTCTCATTAGATTTTCACGAAAATTATGCCAATCGATTCCTAATGTTTTTCCGATGAAAGTGTTACCAAAAATAACACAATTCGAACTATAATTAACGAAATTACACGAATAATTAACTTGCATAATGTAAAGCTAACTTCGTTACAGATAGTCTGATTTACGTGATATTTGGTATAATTTTAATCGGGAGAACACCAAAAAACAATAGGTGTCACTTCTATATCGACATGGGGTTATTCCGCGCGAAGTCTGATACTTTTTGGAGTAACATTTCGGATCTTGTTTAAATTCTGATATGTTGTATTTACCTAGTCTTTCATGATATATAAAAGTATAATTCAATAACGCAATTTACGAGCCCTTCAAGTAAGTACCTACAAGTCGAAACTTCAAACTGTTATATCTCATCATGGAAATATCTGACAAAAAAATGTTTCAGACAAAATTTACTTGTTTTTTCCTGCAGAATCTAAATATGTAATGTTTTATAGGGGGTTGCATTTAAAATTATAAAGGTACCCCCCCTCCCCCTAAAGACAAAAGGGGGCCACTTCACGTTTATATAGTTAGAAAGGCCCTTCAGATTCATGCAATTTAAGACCAAGAACTTTAAAATCGATGGCATAGTTTTCGAGATATTGAGCTGTTAAGAGTTATGTGGGCCACCCTGTATACTAATGTATGATACGTGTAATTAAAGGTAGTAATTTATGAATCTGGGGAAATAAATTAAGACACGGATCCCATTTCCATCTTACATTATTGTGCAACGAGATAATATTTAAGATGTATTTTAAATTGCAAAACTGAAACTAAAAAAAAAAGGAGATGTCACTATATGTATAGTAATGTAATAGGAATCACACGAAGCGTTCATTCTATTTCGTTTCTCAATATATCAGAAGATAAATCTATCGAACCACACCAACTATTCGTTAATGGCTTTTAAATCGATTAGTTATTCCAATAAATTTCGGCTCTGTTTTTTTTAATATCCTCGTGGCACGAACGTTTAGGGTAGTATATTTATGAGAAACACTTGTTCAAGAGGACTCGTGCTCTCTTTTTATAGAAGCGCCGCGTACGACTCGTCGGAGAATTTAATATATCAAAAGGGATGATGAAACTCCTTGGGCCGACACCCCCGCCTAATTCTGGCCCTTTTGCTTGCGACCCCAGTCTATATGCTCTCCCAATATATCATCGAGTCATCTGGATCGTAGCGTCGGGTAGTGAACCTCCTCTTAAGGGGTCATGCTCAGTCAGGAGGCCGAAAAAAGAGTATTTTTTGGGAATTTTTTTCTGACAAACTATAAGACCTTTTTCAGAAAATGCATTTGTGTTTCAAAGATTGCTGTTTCTAGATTCTAAGGTACTTTTTTTATTTAAAAATATTTATTAGTAAATAAATGGTGAGCGATCTCACGGATGTCTCTTCACAAAAAGTGGTTTGCCGTGATCACTGTAACTTCGTAATGGTTCATCTGAAATTAAAAATTCAGTTAGATTTATGTAATGGACGAACCAATCTTGTCCTTGAACGTGGAGTTTTTCGAAATATTGATTAGGAACAAAATAGCGGACATTTTCTTGAAAAAGTGCGATTTTCACCTAAAAATCACTTGTTTTTGGTCAATTAAAAAAAAAGTATGTAACGAACAAAAAAAATCTTCGTTCAAGGACAAGTTTTCCTGATTTGAAATAAGGTGCAAAAGGTTTCATGTAATTCGACACAGTAGTTTTCGAGAAATATTGATCACCGATTTGAAAAATGTAGTTTCGAGAAAAACGCGTTTTAAGTTTCAAGTCAAGCTTACACTTATATAAAATGTTGCACAGAAGATTCTCGAGATGTTGTACTTAAAGAAACTGTAGAAAGTGAAAAATCGATTTTTTGGAAATTTCTGACTGAGCATGACCCCTTAACGTGCATACTCACCAGCGAACAGTTCACAAACACTCCTTGTCTTTCACCTCGAAGCTTCGGGGCACCATTTGAACATATATGTATACAGTGTATTCAAAAAGTTCCCAGACTTATGTTTGCTACCAAAAAGATTATAGACATCATTTTATTGTTTAATGTTCTACATAGTTTCCTCCTCTGTTGATACACTCTTAATGACGTTCATAAAATCGTCGGAAACATCTGGACAAGTCTTCGACTGAAATATCCTTTAACGTCGTTGTCACTTTCCGTTTGATTGCTTCCTCATCCTCAAAACGAATTCCTTTCATGGCTAGTTTCAATTTTAGAAATAGGAAATAACCCACTGGAGCCAGATCTGGTGAGTATGGGGGGTGCATTAGAACCGTGACTGACTTTTTAGCCAAAAATGAAGACACAGTTAGCGATGTGTGAGACGGAGCGTTATCGTGTAACAGAAACCATTGACCGGACTGGTGTGTTTTTCCAAATTCGTCATGAACGATAGCATGAACACTTCCAATATTTATTTTCAACTCCTGTGACAACATTTCAATGATCATACGGCGATCTTTCATGAGAAGCTGACGAACTCGCTCAACATTTTCGTCCGTTCTGCTTGTCGACTGACGCTCTTTCCTTGGGTTGTCTTCGAGTGACTTGCAACCATTCTTGAAACGTGAATACCATTCAAATACTTGCGTACGACGGAGACAGTCACTTCTATATGCATTTTGCATCATTTGGTATGTCTCTGTAGGACTTTCTCCACTTAAAAAACAAAACCATATCGCAGCTCTTTCCTCCATCACAAAAATTATTACAACAAAATAAAACTGACAAATTTTAAATGTGCTCTGGAGACAAACGACTAAATCTTTTATGGTTACACGAAGCTGATAAACAAAAGAAGATCTATAGTCAATAGATTTAGCCTTAAAACACAGATGTCGGCACCAGAAGCTATCATGTAATAACAGTCCGGGAACTTTTTGAATACACTGTGTACAATGTACCTATGCGATTGTTCCTCTGATTTTACCGCTCCAGACGCGAACTCGTAACGAACTGTTCGCGAACATTAACAGGACAGATGGAAACAGTTGTTGATCTCGAATAGCATGCGGCTTATGAAAAGTTCACGAATAGCTCGCATACATCCGGCGAACAGGGGTCTGTATAGGCGGAACGATACGTAAAACACTGATCGCTATAGCGGTGGATACATCTCAAGCCGCGTACTCACAAAGCGAGCGACCACGAGTGAACAGGAGCGAGTGAACATTATCACTCAGTGCTCGTTTGGTGTGTACCTCTAAGCGAGCACGAGCGAGCGAGTAAACGCTGAATGATCCGACTCGTGTCGGTACATCAAAAGAAAGACGTGTTCGCGATTGTCTGGTGTAGAACTGTAGACGGTTATTTGTTGCATTCGATTGCTCTGCCGGAGAACGTTCCATTCCGTGTGAAATAAAAATGGAATGGTGTAATGAAAACATTATTAAACTTATAGAGGCTTACTGTAGCAAAGAATCGTAGAATATCTTTCTTACAGTTTATGTCACTTTTCATTATTTTTGGTTCAAAATGTTGTAACAATTTTTTAAAATCTTCGGTCGACATTCTACAGAAATTTCGGAACATTTCATATTCTTCTTATTCCTGCAAGTCCCTTAACAAATGGCTTCCACTATACCGTTGTCTGTTTTTACACAGTGAAGTTTGCCACCATCGTTTATCTTGTTTTCTTCGTTGTAATTTTTCGCACTTAACTTTAGCACAATAAAAGTAATAGTAAAATACTCAGTATCGAAACGGAAGTATTTACTTGTATTTACTTGGCAACAGCTCTAATCCACACATAATAATTCGGCCATAATACATACGTTGTTACAGGTTTACAACGTCGGATTTGGTGCAAGCGTTTCCGCGTCTCAAATGTATCATCGACCTGACAAACACAGATCGCTACTATGACGGAAAGGTAAGGTGAACATTTATAAAATTCCAATGTTTGTGCGAGAGTTACATTCGTTCTCTCATCTTTTCGGCCAAACCGCGGAATAGAATTCTTTATTGGAATTGTGGTGGAGATATAGTCAAAATGATTCTGTAAAAGGTTGCCTATTATAAAGTACCTATTCATGAGAAGTATCTACTTTTTTGTTGAAATAGTGGTAGAGGGTGGTTCAAAAGTAAAATTGTATAAATTCGAGAAGAAAATAGTGGTCACAGTATGGTTGTGCAAGTATTTGAACCGAAGTTCATTAATTACACTTTAATTCTTATAATTTGAAATAGAGGAAGTGCAGCGTATTTGGAATACCAGTTTCTTTAAGAGGTATAAAAAATTACCGTGTATTATGGAAATAAATAAAACCGCATAATATTATAGGAAAACTAATGAACTTTTATATTTCGAACTCTCAGTAATAATGAAAAACGAAAAGTAATGAAAAGTTTGATTTAATTGAAGAATAAAATAAATCAACGATTTTATTACGGTACAGGTAACTTGGAATAGCGGTATTTCAATTTACCTTCATTTTATAAAATTAAAAAGCAAATAAATAATACAATTAATTTCTCTTATAATCTAATCAGGCACAAAAATGACAGTAGGTATAGAAACAATCATCTTAGGTAAATATCAATTCTACGTCTTAAAATTTACTTGGAGTAGTCATAGGTATAACCTCCGAAGTCGTAACTAGCACATTCATAGTGTACTTATATTTCACACATGAAACACTGCATCAACTCTAGCAAGATAGCATTAAAACTTGAAACTTCAAGTCACATTTTGTATTCTCGAAATATTCACAAAATTAATTAATATGCAAATATACAAATGAATAGATTAAATGTTTTACTTACAATTGAATGCTTGTTGAATTTTTTTTTGCAAATTAATGTTTTATTCCTCTGCAGACCAAGTCGAAAATGTCAAAAATTATGGTTCGTTCACGAATGCCATTGGTTAAGAGGTCATTAGCCCCTATTATTTATAATAATACAAATTAGATAACGTTAGTAGTTTTTTAGGTACTTGAGTATTCCAAATTACCAACAGAATTCTGGTTCAACTACTGTTTATTTTTAAATTTCTGCATGTAGTATATGTAGTAAATCACAAAAATATATAGACATTAAGGTATATTTCAATTTGATGCCGTGTATCTCTGTTAATCATAGAGGGAGTGCACTCGAAATTGTTTCTTTCAATAGATTTTAGACTTATTGTAGTTAAAATTAAATGATATACTCAATTGTGACGTTACAAAAATATTCAAACACCAGACAAAATCTATACTGTGTGAATCGTTTATGATTAATGCTTATATTTGTTATATTTAGTAGCTTTATCTTTTTGTTTTATCATACATTTCAATCGTTTACGTATACTGAAAATAATTTTGTTAAGATATCCCGAATTTGTTTGTTCCTATTTGTATTCTAATCTCGTATCCGTCAGTCATCAGATCTAAACTCAAACAAGAATTTATGGCATAATTAAACTTGTAGAATAAAGATAACACCGACAAATACGAAAGAAGAACTAAACATGAGATTAGAAAACGAATAGGAGCGAATAAATCCAGAATGTTTAAATAAAATTATTTTCAGTATTCTCTATTTCTGAAATGTGTGATAAAAAGGTAAGACCACTAAATATTAAAAATATAAACATTAATTAGGGGAGATCGGGGCAGATTGAACTTTTGTTACAATGTGCCCCAGCCCGGGGTAAATTGTAACACGTTGTTTTATTTAGTTAAACACAAATAAACATTTCCAAAAAATATAAATAAAAATGCATATCATTATTAAACATATGATATACATGGGATAAACAATCATTGCTTATTCACTGTGACAGATACAAGGAATATGTATTTCTGTCAGTGCAGTTTTCATATCTTCTTTAGAAGTAGAACATCTTCTTGTTTTTTTCTTGTATGTTCTCATTCTAAAAGTAACTAATATTTCAGCAAATAGCAAGTTTGCTTTATCACCATTTAAAGCAGCAATAAGTAGTAATATATGTTACACTTTGTCCCAATCAATTTGTTACAATTTACCCGGAGCTTGAATTTTTGTGTTTTGTCTTAGCAAACAACAAACTAAATATTAAATTACCAAAATGCGTAGATATTATAATAAACCAATGTGTAATGATTCGTTTGCGACAAAGAAGCAAAAATTCAAACGGTTTTTGATGGCGGTTAATTGAAATAAAAGTGTTAGGACAATATTTACTTACGTGCTCCAAATAATAAAAATCTAACCTGTAACTACAAAACAGACATTTAATGATCGATTATTGCAATGAAACCGACGTTATCAATATTGTCAAACTGCTCTCGCATCCTGCTGCCTTGCCAAATTTGTCGTTTAGAACATTTTATTATGTTCACAGCAATTTAATGGAACTATTTGAGAGTGCGACTTTTATGAATTTAATGATACAATTACGTGTAATCTAATGATTACATACAAATAAGCAATTAAATATTCGAGTCACAACATTTTTACAAAATTAAAATGACATCATACTGAAAGGCACTAAAGAAAATGTATGATCTTGCAAACTTAATTATAGTATTCCTTCGAATATCTGCAAAAGATATTACAGCTCGTGTATGTTTACATAGGCTCCCTTACCTTGTAGTAATTAAAAACAAGAGACGTCGTTTCTCCCTTTCCCTTCGCAACCTGTCGCTAGCCGCATTCCTTGATTGGGCAGATATCCAAGAGCGTCTCTGCCTACGGCTCCTTTGCTCCATCTTTCCTTATCTGCGTTTCTCTATCGTCTTTCCAGTCCTCTCTCTTCTACATTCGTCACCGCCTATTCTCTTCCCTTTTTTCTTCACCTTTTTTCACTTTACCTCTTGTTCCTCCCCAGAAAACCGAATATCATGTCTGGGCCAGTTCTCGACTTTATTTGGTATTTAAGAGAGGTCGAATGGCTCTGACTAATTTGTAACAGGGGATAGAGGAACCGCGAGGGCTAATGAACATATTATTAGATTTTCGGAATAGCTTACTGCTAGCGTCCAGACCGTCGAGTTTTTCGGTGTCCAGAGATAGATAGATAGATAGATAGAGAGAGAGAGAGAGAGAGAGCGAGAGGAGGGTGGAGGAGCGTGTCCATTCTGGATCAGGCCTGTCACAACCGAAGACCGATCAATTATATTAATAAGTCCTCGCCTCAAGGCTGTAGTTAGTTGCTTCACCCCCCCCCCTCTTTCTCTGGCGGTCATTCGCCACGCGAGGAGAACTGGAATCCACGAGGGAAAATATTTTAACAGCGCCAGGAACGTTTGAACCTTTGAGCTGTGAATAGTGCCGCAGGCCATCGGTAATTAATATAGGGATCGCCTGGTGTCGCACACGTCTAATTAGAACACATTATATTTAATGATATCCTTGGAAGAAAGGCCCTAACTTTTCTACGTGTAAGCGATGTCGTCTAAAAGGAAGAAATTCATTCACTGAGTCGCGGTACCGCGTGTATAATTGTTCGTATAAGATTTATTGAGTTTCTTTAGCATCTTATTAAAACACTTTTTTAAAGCTTTTTTTAATACTCCCATGTTTTCATTACTTTATTTAGATTCATAGTTTGTGACACGTGCTCGTGAAGCTTACGCAGGATTTAATATAGATAAATTAACGTCAATATATAATTTTTGAACAATTATCTTTGTTATATTTCGTCTTCAACTGTTCCGCGCTGATCTATTCCAAATAATAATCTACTCGGAGTTTCGCCCGTGCTCTTGCTTACCGTATTATTTAAAGAATACTCTACATTATCCAATAACTTATACCAGTATTTTTCTTCCCGATTATCGGTTAGTTTACTTAAAATTGCTGTCAAAGCACGATTAATACGTTCAACCTGGCCATTTGCTTGTGGGGAGCCCGTAGTAATTAGTACATGTTTTTATTTGGTTTGGCCAGAAAGTCACGAAAGTCTTGCGCTGTAAAACAGAAAATCCGGTCCGATACATTTGTTTTGGGCTTACTGTAATTTATCAAATAATTTGACAAAGAAGCACTATAACCTCCTTAGTCGACGTTGATCTGGTCGCATACAATCGTACATACTTGGTAAACGCATCAACTATTAGAAATATGTGTTTCTTCGCCGAATCTCCTTATCAACCGGCCCGATACTATGTAGGACACCCTCTTTTTTCCCCGATGGATAGGAATGTTGAAACGTGCTTATAGCAAACTCGGGGCTATAGCAATCGGGTCATTTATGGCAGGGAATTTTTGCCAGCGCATTCAGCCAAGGACCGACCCGCGGCCTTTTGTTTTCAAATTGCCGTTAGACGTCGACTATGACCATCACCTGGGGTTCTTGGACAGCTGCAAACCACGTGCAGGACACTCATATTTTTATTAATTTTCGGTTTTTCCTGACCATCGATTCCCGGAACTCCAGGTCTACTTCGAGAAGGGGAACTTTAGCGCATCGTTCTCCCTTCCAACATTACAGACAAATTTTGCCACACCCACACCAACTCAGAGCACCAATCATATACAAATACATCCACCACTCCAACACACCACTCAAGTCACACACAACCCTGTAGATATTTTCAGTACTGCGACAACAAGACATCATTCTGTATCCAACATTAGTAGAGACCACTTCGTCAGTCTAGTGCGTTCTCAGATATCAAATACAATTTCTACACACGACACCAGTGTCGATTCATTTTATTTCAACTATTCCGATAATATTAATTTATTCTTCGGAAAGCGACGTTCGTGAAATACTCCAACTTCAACATTTTTCGCGAACACTTCGCAACAAGGAAAGATACTCTAAACAATTTTTTATGCGAATATCTATTTTTTGTCTTAGTTTCGGAGACCAGTAGCTTTTGAAAATAGTCTCAGCCGTTTTTTCAATACCTAGATGTTCCATTTGACCATAATACTTGAACAAAATTCGTTTCTCCATATTTTCAGGAACATAAAAAAGTAAATCATTGCCGCGCTTTCTGTAAATTAACCCATTTCTCGTTTCGTAAAATGAATCTTCGCTTTTATTGAGCTTACTAACTCATTGTTTAATAAAATTATCTTGCGACTGCAATGTAGCTAAATTGTGTTCAAAAGGATTGTCTTCAATGACATGAATCTCAAATGAGCTACTAAGTGCGTCAACATGCTTCATTCTGTCGGCTACACGATGTTCTATTAAATCTATTACATAATCGAAATTTTGCAATTCTAACGCCCACCTTGCAATTCGCGGATGAACCTCTTTCTTTTGCAACGTTAGTTTCAATGAGTTACAATCAGTCACTATTTTGAAAGAAATACCATGTAAATATATTCTAAATCGTGAGTGCATGTATTATAGCCAATGTTTCCAACTTGAAACTTTTTATCTAGATAATGAGTTTGCCCATTTCTGCATGTAAGTACCCAAAGAGCCGCACTTGGCTCGCGACCCGTTGTTTCCGACCCCTGCTCTAGACGCATGTCCATATTTGCTGGAATTGTAGCACCGAATTTTAGTTTGTATGGTCGTCGAATCCTTCGATGAAGCAGCCTGCTCCCTGTGAGGTACACTTCCTGTTACCGTCTTGTCTCGTGTTGACAACGTGCTCGTTCCATTCCCTCTGGCTTCCATCGGTGGAGTTTTTACTGACCTGTTCAATGTTTCTCGCAAGCTGATGTTTTCGATAGCAGCAAGCAACGATGACTTCTAATCAAAGCGATGAAGCCGTGCCTGGTTACGCAAAAGGACATTGGAAATTCCGTCGATGATGCATTCGATTAACTCTTCTTCGTCGACCGAGATGGTATTTGCCAAAATGACTTTGTCGTGGAAATATGTCGCAAAGTCCTGTAAACTAAAACGCCACATTCTTTCCTAAAACTGTCGCCGTAGTTTTAATTTACTCTGCCGATGATCGAATAACTTCTTCATTTCGTCTAAGGTCGCTGACACTGTCCTCTTCGGGTCGAGACTGGAACCAGTTCAATGCCTTTTCCTTTAGCCGCATTCCCAATAAAATTCCCAATTCCCAATAAATGGTCTCTTGCACGTATGCGTATACTCGCTTACATATGTATATTAAGTGATCTACGAAAATCCGCAAAATTTCTGATTCTATGTCAATTAGAATCACTATAGGGAATGAAAAATTGAGCACACTTATAATAGGAAAGTTTAGTATTAACAGTATTTTTCATCTTAAAATTGTATTTTGTCTGCTGCCAATCTAGTGTAATTAACTCTTTGAAACAGTTATATTATGTGCATCAGAGCACGTTTTTATTACTGAACATTAGATACTATTATTGTATTGTAAAATTATTTGATAATGTTTTTAATGGTTTAAGTCAGATAGACTAACGATTGTTTATTGTTAGAAGATTAACGTATGGGGAATGATAATTATTAAACTATAGATTTTTCATTTATAGCAACCACGAACGTGCAGAATATAGCAAACTAAATCCTTCAATGAAATATACATTATTAACATTATTTTAAAAGTAATAGAAGTCTTCATGGAGAAAGTAAACATGTGTCTCGTTTCTGTTGGTAGAGAACGATTTCTAATTTTTTGAATGTACATAAAGATCCGCAGTTTAATAATTACACATTTATGTATATTAAATGAAATACGCACGTAGAAACATTTATGAAAACATTTATTATAATATTCTTTCTAGTGGAATGAACTTTCTTCATATTTCACTTAATGGATCAATTTTAATATTCATCTATCGCTACATAACTTAACTATTCATTAATAGAACGAATTCTTCTGCTGTGGGAATTTCAAATATTTGTACATATTTAAGTATTGGATGTTTCAGTATTTCATTTTGTATTCATAATTAGAGATGTATAAGTTTTGTTACAAAATGTGCGATTGATTAGTCTTAAGCGGACCATAGAGGATACGACTTGTCGTACAACATACGTCGTACAGTGGCGAATTTCCCCAAAAAGCTGGAGAAAAGTAATATTTTCAATTCTAAGGCAAATTGTTAAAGTATTTTATTATAATCTGACTCTAAGAAGGTGAAAATGCAATTGTTTAACGTTAAATATTTAATTTGTTGTCCTGATTAGAATTAGAATTATAAAAAATGTTAAAAATTTTGTGATGTATATTTATTAGCCAAATAATTATACAATCATTACTATAACATATATTTTTTAACGTTGTTGCACATGTATATATAATAAATAAGCAAAAAAAAAATGAACAATAAATAATGGTATTAATACTTCGTATTTTCTCCGTTGGCGTTTATCACAGTTTGTGGACCTTGTAGGCATGAAATTAATTAATTTTTTAAACATTTGCAAAGAAGTTCTTCAAACCACACAGTTTGAATAACTTCTTGTATTTCTAATTAATTCTTTGGCTTCTTTTTTGCAATAGCATCCCCAATTATTTTCTATCAATTTTCAATTGGATTTAAATCGGGACTGTTATCCGGTCATTTTAATGTAGTAATTTGTTCATATTCAAGAACCGATTTAACCTGGTATTTAAAAATAAAGAATTATAGAAATATTGATAAACGGTTTCATAAAGATAGAAAAATAATGTATGGATGTTCTTCTTGTTCCCTATAGAAGGTAATAATTTTTCTTGTAGAATGTTTTGATATATTTATTAATTGTATATTAATTAAAAGTAGTCCCTTTTTTAAATATTAAAGCAAAGAGTAACAGTCGCAGATATGCAAAGATTGAAATCATCGGAAATTATGTCAGTGTATATAAAAATAACGATATTTGTCAAAGTGGCAAAAAGTAGCAAGTTGAGCTTCAATTTAAAAAAGAGAACGGTGCTTGATCTCGCTCGATGGGTAACTTTCTGTTTAACACTAGATAAAAATTGTATTTGTTCAATCATATGATACTATTTTCATCATAATATATATTACTTACTTTGATAGATAAACTGGATATTCTGAAAATGATTCTCAAAGTAGTTCCTTAAATTTCAATTGTCGACTTTGAATTGACATATCTTCAAAAGGCCTCTAGGAACAAGAAATTATGCTCAGATAGATCATAAACTAATTAAATTAATCAGATTTAGTAAATTAAAAACTTTGTGTTTTGACTTGTAGCTAGCTTTTTCGAAGAAATTCGCTACTGTGCATCGCTTCGACCGTCTGAACGACAGTTCCAACTGTCGAAGGGATGTATGTCCTACGAGTTGTCGTACGTAAATCGTATCGTCTATGGGAGCCTTTAATGTCATTTTGCTACAGGAATTCACAAGTGTTGGCATCAAGTATGAAAAGATTTGGGTCCGCGGGCGTGATCTTCCCTCCATGGACGTGGTGAAACGGTGAGTAAATTTCTGTAATCTTTGACTTTGATATATTTTACGTTCAGTTATTTATGTAAACTACTCGATTGAATAAAATACATTTTTGAGTGTTATATCTTGTATACAATTATTACTGTATTGTAAAATGTTTTTCTAACAATTTATGATAACAAAATACAGTTATTCTTCACTTTCTCTAAATAGTAGAAATGAGTTCTTTTTGTATGATACATTAAATAAGTAATTTAAGTACATTTTAACATAAATATGAATTATTTTGATTTTGTTAGTTAGCTGTAAACGATATTTCTTTTATTCACATGGACTTCTTAATAATAAACTGTTAGTTAATTTATAGATGGTAGTTTGTATTATATACCTAAGTGCATAGTAGTTTATATTATACGCGTAATATGTGGTATCCATTTCAATGATGGTCGAGACCAATTAAAAAATTTCATGTATTGGGCTGAACTGAAAGTTTTTGCGTTCTTTTGTTGTTAGGTATGATGCAGTATTTCAATAATGTATGATTGGAACACATTAAGCTTGATCGCTAGTACGTTAGTAACGAATAAGTCATTTGCACCAATTGCTTTAGCTGACCAAAATGTAATACGGCACTTATACTAAAATTTTATAATCAGAATCTCTGAAACTATGTTAAATAGATGTATTGAAACTTTACTGGCAACTCT
>NW_015374040.1:827753-911906 GCF_001272555.1 Dufourea novaeangliae | reverse complement strand
TGCCGAGTAATATTAATTTCCGAAACTCATAAAGCAATGTGTTACGTAGGTGTATGCATTTTATTATTTGACGTTTTTAAATGTTTTTATAATAATAAAAAAACCGGTATGTTTAAAATACAGTTATAGAAGAAGTACAGGGTGTCCTACACACTTTTTCAATCTTTAAATTTTAATAACTTTTTAATGAAAGAGGCAATATTACAATTTCTAATAATTAATATCAGCAAACCGGATTTTATGATGAAATATTTTCAAAATGTCTACCGTTAGCAATCACGAGGCCAATTTTTACTTTAAACGAGTCTAGAGCACGAAGAATGATTTCTTTCATTTAATTGATGATATTTCTGTTTGGATGGCCGATTTTAATAGCTCCAAAGGCTCCGTTTTTGTGCGACAGATGCGATCTTTCAAATAACCCCACAGCCAAAAGTCACACGGTTTGACATCTAGACTGTAGGGTGGCCAATCGATGCCTGATCCGTAAAATTTTCTATACTGAAATTGGGCTCACAAGTATACCGGGATTGAGTAGTAAAAAATAAGAAAATAGCGTCTCTCTAACTGCGCAGAGTACTAATTACTAAGTAATTGAGTTTAAAGTTTGGAAAAGTGTTTAGGACACCCTGTATATACGTAACAGAACACTAGATGATTAGTAATGATAATTATTACTGAATTCAGTAATTAGATGTTACAGTAACGCCTCGTAGAAAACGCAAAAATTTTCCGTTCGACCTAATAAATACGTGCCCTGATTTGATTAAATACTGAAGAAATTACTGAGTATTATGTACAAACAGTGTAATCTGTTTAACAGGATCAGTTAAACTGACTACAACTTATCTAGCTTAATTATTGGGGTACCAAAATGATTGTGACTCGACAACAAGATCGAATACAGTACATGTTCATGAAAACTTTTTTCATTGTTCTTGTGTCCTTCGTTCACAGTTGAAATCTGTCCAACATGTTATGAAACACCTTATATAATTTACAACGGTGATCCGTTCTATAAAAGGAAGCTATTCCTTGTCTAAACGGGGTAAAAATCTGTGGCAGAATCGAGGCCTGTTCATGAATTTGTAAATTAATAGTGTAACACGTGGCGCCGTGGCGCTTGGTCATCATGTCAAACATTGAAAAAATCATCTAGTTACTTATCTGGCGTGGGTGTCACGGCTATTGAAACCGCATCCAGACACGTGTACAGAACACGGCATGAAACTCTTGTACGACTTATGTTAACTACCTATCTTACGTAATGCCAGTCGTATTTTACATGTACCGTATATCTACCTCCCCCCCCCCCGGGTAATTGTCGATAGATCAACACGTGATTCAGATGATCGTTTTGTTGCGAGTAGTGTGACTTGCCTACGATTTCTGAGCGAAATCTATACCGTACGAAGTATGTAATGTTAAAATATAGCAATACACTAAATTCTCGATGAGTGTCTGAAAGCACTTCAACACTGAACATGAAATATTTCATAAAGTAATGGCCATATGCGGCTGAAACAAGTATGATTGGCTTGAGACTTCCATGTTCTATCACTGCGTTAAACCTCTGTGTTAGACCTTATTAAAAAGTCACCCTTACATCTAGGAACATCTCCTTACTAGTGCCATGGAACCTTCTAACACTCATCGAGGATTTAGCGTATTCAGAATAATAAGTTGACTGCTATGGAGGACGATCCTGTTGCATGAACCAGTCGAACAAAACGAAATAAATGGTGTAGACTTGACAAATTAAAGTCTTTTGCACACAGTGTCTATACCTAGTTCTGTTTTTATAAGAAACTTTCTAGAAATTATTTGGCGTTTTAATGGGCACAGCAGCTGTAATATATGATGCATTAATTATGTATCGTATTTGGCAAACAATCATGCTGTTCCATTGGATTTGTCAAAAAGTTTTCTTGTAGTTTTTAAGGTCATTTAGAAAGTTTTGAGACGCAACTAACTGTAGTTTAAATTTTGAAAGCACATAGTTATTTGATAGCTAACATTGAACCGTACATTTTAACCAGAAAATTTGAAGATAGGGTTTGTTTTATAATTTTCGTATAATTTTAAAGATCCAAGTCCAAGAAGAGCATTTTCGGCATATTTTACTGTTCTATTTCAAAAAAGTTAAACCTGTAAGGAGTTGTGCAAGACCACCAGAAGTGGTTTGGGAAATTTTGTTCCAGGATGCATCACGCTCTGGCCGGCCACAGAAGATTCACAACGACTAAGTGAAGTGTTTAATCGACAATAATCCTCGCTACAGAACGTGGAAAATTGTACAAAATTTCTAACTAGCAGAATCAAACATGGAAAACCTTTTGCATCAACCTGGCTGTGTCAGCCGTCTTGAAAACCGTACTAACTTTTTGGTCAGTCGAATATTTTGCTGCATCGATACGGTTTTCTTTTTTGTAAATTTTGCATTTATTTTAGCAAATGAAGAAATTATCCTTGTTAAATGCCAGTTAATTATGGTGAGTTTTAGAGCGCGGTTAAACTTGTAGCTGTACAAGTCACTGTAACAAGATATAGCAAACAGAGATCGAGTTGCGCGATATTCACTACCATGTTGACAATACGCGGACTCAGGTTCCTTAAATGCATTCGAATCGTGTTCCTTGTGGATTCGAGGCAAGTCCACTACAATGTACGCTTCACGCGACACGGCACGTGGGTGTTGACGCTTCAGAAACGACGTCTTTATTCTCTGAGACATTGAACATAAGTTTCTGTGTGTTCTCTGTCTTGTATGGCGAGACAATGCTCATATATTCCACAAATACGATGAAATAGCCTGAAGATATCGGGAAGGATACGCGAAATTATCCGAAAGGGAACCGAAATTTTGGTGTACCAAATCATCGTATGGAACGATTTTGTTTTAATTATTAAGTTGAACTTTTGTTATTGGAACTAATCAAGTAAAACGATTTTGATAAATAATAGACTAAACTGGAAAAGATTAACTTGAAAAGATTAACATCGTTCATTTGGAATAGGTCCAGAATTATTTAATATTAAATTTTTTAAATTATATTGTGTTTCTTCTGATTTGCATCAGGAACATCTCACGAACGTAGTAGAAATATTTCCATAAGTATGAAACCATTGTATTCTTATACAAAAATACATTATTCATTGGTGGATAATGTTTTCAACGTATTTAAGAAAACGGTATGTGGAATGACTTAATGGTACTGAGTTAAGAGTGTCCTATATCTTGTATTTTGCTATCGTTTGTTCGAAATATTTTATATACATATTTTTTATATCAGACTACGTGATGAGCTGGACTTGTATTTTATATCTTTCATTTAGAACAGTTTCATAATTATTGGTGTTGGTAAACGTATGGTATCATAGGTGACAGGAAATAGAAAACTTTCGTATACACAGTTTGATTGCCATATTTACCACTCGTATTGTATAATTTAATAATTCTTTACACTTTTTTGAACTTGTCGAATTCCATAATCACTCCCTCCATTATCTTTTCGATTATTCAAAGTGAAGACCTATTGGTAAAATTAGAAATAGTGCCGCGTGACTATACAGGGAGTTATTCTACATGAAGAAATAAGTCGATAAAGAAAGAATCAAATTTTTTCACCTGTGACTTGGTTTTTCAATAGACTTTATTTTTCAGAGTTGGTCAAGTACATAGGCGATTCAATACGACTTCATTGTCGACTTATCGTGCATTCCGTTCTCTTAACAAGAATGTAAAGGGGGTTGTCGAAAACGTTGCACATTTGGAGCAAAAGATTCTCGAAGAGTTTGAAAAATTGAAAAGCGATAACACGACTATTCGTTCAGTTATTATCTTTCATTTATTGAGCAGAGTATGCATAAATTTAGTGGGCGGCGGCGGAGAGTTAATCTGCAAAAACACTGTATTATTTCAGTCATATTATTGTCACTAGGATTATAAACACTAGCTCGGACAGTCATTAACCAAAATTGATCGGTTTTAAGGGAACAGCGTTCAACGATAACAAACATTTCGAAAATACATTTCTTTCATAGTGCACGTATGGTCACCTGAAATTTTTTTTTTTGTAAATGCAACCACATAATATTTTTCCATTACTTGTATTGTAGGGTACATTAGGACGAATTCAACTAGAATAAAATATGACACTTTAATAGTAAATTTACAGCAATTGAAATGTAAAGAGTGCCTCATTTAGTTCTACAGCTTTCATTCTTGTAAATCTAGTACTGTGTGACTAAAAATGTCATACTTTTTACTGGTTGAATTCGTCTTAATGTCATCTACAATATAACGGAAAAAAATTGTATGGTTCCATTTAAAAACCTTGAGGTGACCTTGGTTTCACTTAAAACAGATAAATTTTGGTTAATAGCTGTTTTTTATTACACTATTGCAAACGGCTGCAAAATGGTGGATTCCCTTGCAGTGAACACTGTATAGTATTTTTTTTTAATCACGAGCAAGGTGATTATAGAGGGTATTGTACATGTTTTCCGATTATCCCGTTGGTTGATCACTCGCTCCTGTCTCGTATCTTCTGACTAATTCATTCTTATTCTTTTCTCTCTTTCATTTTAAATTTCCATTACTAGGGCAATTAGGAAAACTATATAGTCGAATTTGGTTCAGATCCATTGTCTACTCCAAGTCACCTTTACACCGTTCAACGAATTTTATTCGCAAGACAAGTAATAGTTTCAAAACAATCAAATGGACGCACCCACTTAGCATTAAAGACGCGACTTTTGTTAATAATTTTCATTCACAAATGCAGAGATAAATATTCATGCCAGCAAAACCCATAATTTCATCATCAATAAAAGTACACTTTTTGGCTACATAAAGGGTATATGTACTCCCTTAAAAGAATAAGCTACTTCAACTACGACGATTTAAATGTTATCCATCGTGTATTATATCACAATATAAATGGTTGACAAGACAAAAACTTTTTAAGCAATAAGATTTAAGAAATAATAGAAACAAATCCATGGATTTTTTGTAATCCTAAAGTAATTCGATATATTTGTGATCAGAATTACTGGTGGTCCCTGTTGTAAATCCATCTCAGATACTTTAACGTACATTATACTCGTATAAAAGGCGAAATGCTCAACGTGACAGCGTTGTCACGAAGACGAAATGAAAACCGTTTTGGGAAGCGGTTGTGGGTGGTAAAAGATGCTTTACGGTCCCTCGTGTGCATAATACACAGCCTGTGTAACACAGGGCGCGTGCACGTTACGTCATACTTCCGCTGCCGTTAGTTCGGCCCGTAGAAACCACTGACGTTAACTACGAGTCCTCCACAAAATTCACCTCGTCTGTCTTTGTTTCTCCCAACTTGGGAGTACTGCCAAGATGCCAGGAAACGTGTCTCACGTTTTGGACCACCCGCGCGATTCCTTGATTACGTAAATTTTCGAACGCATATTTGTCTTGTCTGTATCCACGAATTTCCAGTGTAGAACAGTGTGCTACCAGTAGTATTTAGAAAACGCATTCGATATTTTCTGGTTTAGAAGTCTTTAAGGGGTCATGTACAGTCAGAAATTTTCAAAAAATAGATTTTTCACTTTCTACATTTTCTTTAAGTACAACATGTCGAGAATATCCTGTGCAAGTTTCAAGGTAATCCAATTCAAAATGACAGAGTTACAGGCGTTAAAAAATGAACATTTTATATAAGTGTAAGCTTGACTTGAAACTTGAAACGCGTTTTTCTCGAGACTACATTTTTCAAATAGGTGATGAATATTTCTCGAAAACTACTGTGTCGATTTACATGAAGCCTTTTGCGTCTTATTTCAAATCAGAAAAACTTGTCCTTAAACGAAGGATTCTTTTGTTCGTTCCGTACTTTTTTTTTTAATTGACCAAAAACGAGTGATTTTTTAGGTGAAAATCGCACTTTTTCAGGAAAACGTCCGCTATTTTGTTCCTAATCAATATTTCGAAAAACTCCACGTTCAAGGACAAGATTGGTTCTTCCATTACATAAATCTTACTGAATTTTTAATTTCAGATGAACCGTTACGAAGTTACAGTGA
This sequence comes from Dufourea novaeangliae, assembly GCF_001272555.1. Taxonomy (NCBI): domain Eukaryota; kingdom Metazoa; phylum Arthropoda; class Insecta; order Hymenoptera; family Halictidae; genus Dufourea; species Dufourea novaeangliae. Next base: position 905,843 of record NW_015374040.1, on the reverse strand, counting down.
TCACGGCAGACCACTTTTTGTGAACAGACATTCTGGAGATCGCTCATCATTTATTTACTAATAAATATTTTTAAATAAAAAAATTACCTTCTAATCTAGAAACTGCAATCTTTGAAACACAAACACATTTTTTGAGAAAGGTCTTATAGTTTTCGAGAAAAAAATTCCCAAAGAACACTCTTTTTTTGGCCTCCTGACTGAGCATGACCCCTTAAAGCTTCTGATAATGTTGGCTGGCATTAGACTGCAGATATTTAGGCAAATGTAAGTTTCCAATAAATAAGTTCAGACACAGAAATCCAGTAGAAACAGCATGAGTATGTTGTGTGTCTTCTGTTGAACTTAGCTGCTGGAATAATATTTTGCAAAAAGGATATCCAAAAGCCTCAACACTATAATTATTGCGGCAAATGGGTCATACTATGGAAAATCGATATAGTTTGAACATGACCATCACCAATTTTTTTCATTTTTTGTAGAAAAATAAATACCTAAAAGAAAAGCATTTTGGCAAATCTTTAATGTTCTGTGGGACATTTTGCCTGAATTACAGTAGTTTGAAAATCATAAGGATGGTCCATTTTCACCTAGCATAGGTATATTCTAAAAATCATAATCTTTCTTCTAATCGGTCGATTGGGATAATTATTTTTGCGTTAGTTAGGGAAAAGTACATATTTTCGAGGAAAAAATACAGCATCCTTTTTCCGGAGAAAAAGAATTTCAAGAATAATGAAAACTTTCTTTATCCTTAAATATCTCAAAATCCATATGTTCGATTTTTCTTCATTTTTACACATGTTAATTACCATCGTTGTAGTAGTAGGCTGTTAGATTTTCGGAGTGGGACCACAATTGGGTTTACAAGATATAAGCATTTTCATGGAGGCATGTTTGACGATCGAACTAATTCTTATACTACATTCTTTTGTGAAAGTGAACTTATTCCTCAATTTGAACTAAAACTCACATGAAATTATTTTCCCTTTTAAATTTACTTGCACTCCCATATGGTTAAAAAAAAATTTAATGTGTTTATATATTTTTTTTATTTACAGAATATGAATACGACAATTCATAAGTGGAGATAAAGTAATAAAATGATAAAGAATCATTATTATTTGGATTTTTTTTGACACTGTTTAAAGTTGTCAGTGATAGCAGAAAAAAATGTACATTGACCTCCTCTAGTATTTATTGGTATAACGCACTGTATCTGTTGCATTTTTGGGATCTGTACAGACTCCACAAATCTGCCTTTAAGAAAAATCTCGGTTACGTTACATTATTCTTTCATGACATATGCAAAGAACATATTGAGAAGATTGTGCCCATTCATAAAATTGAAACGATGTCGCAATGTGATTATTATAAGGCCATTGTAAACTGGCCTTAGTTGTTAATCGTTTTAAAGTACCACCGAAGCCATCACAAATAATTTTGTCATGAGATGTAACGAAAAAATGGATTGAAATCAACCAAGCACAAATGCTGTGAATCATAAGCTGTGTCTACACTATATTAAAAAATATGTGACACTAGATCCTCGATGAGTGTTCGAAGACTCAAAATGCGCATATAACATACGTAATGTAAGATACAAAGGAAGAATATAACCTAATAGACGGTTTTCTTAAAAGCATATTTGAGGACTCTGTACAAATCCCAAAAACACAACACGTGCATTGCGTTATACCAACAGATAGTAGTGGAATTCAATGCAAATTTTTTTCTACTTCCACTGACAACTCACATACACTACAAAACTCCCAAATAATAATGATTCATGTCTAATCTATAAAACAATTCGCATTTAATACTAACAATTGTTTTATTTATATTGTGTATATATAAAAATATATAACAATAATCGTATAGAAAAGCGAGTAAATTTATACGGGAAAATAAGTTCATTTGAGTTTTAGTTCAAATTGGGGAATAAGTTACTTTTAAAAAAGAATGTAGTGCAAGAATTAGTTCAACATGCCTCCATGAAAATGCTTTATATGTTCCAAACTCATTACGATCCCACTCTGAAAATTTTACAGTGTACATACTATTGAAACTATGGTAATTAACATGTATAAAAATGAAAAAAAAAAAAAAAAAAAAAATCGGAGATACGGATTTTGTGATATTTAGGGATAGAGAACGTTTCCATTATCCTTGAAATTTTTTTTCTGCAGTAAAAGGATGCTTTATTTTTTTCGGAAAATGTATACTTTTCCCTAACTAACGCAAAAAGAATTATCCCAATCGACCGATTAGAACCAATGTTATAATTTTTAGAATATACCTACGCTAGGCGAAAGTGGGCCATTTTTATGATTTTTAAACAACTGTAATTCAGACAAAATATCCCGCAGGAGATTATACTTTTACCAAAATGCTTATCTCGTAGGTATCAAAGTTTCTACAAAAAATGAAAAAAATTGCTGACGGTCATGTTCAAAAAGTTCCAATTTCCATCGATTTTCTATGGAATGGCCCAAATAGAAAGTTTTGTCGTGTCTGCTGTTCTATATGATGGAATATTTTAACAATATATGATTGGAACACATTAAACTTCATTGCAATTATTTGCATTTATTGCCTTTGCCTGTCAGAAATGCAGTATAGCATCGCTGAAATCACATTAGATACATTCGAACATTACTGATACCTATTCGAGACATTTCATAACTATTTTGGCGAATGTAATAAATGAAGAGAAAAGGACAGAAGACGAAAGGGAGCGTTTTGTTCCGTTTCCTACTAATGGTCTCGTTAGTAAGGCTATACCTAACAAATTCTACCTTAGACACGGGGATATTCAATGGTGGGTTAAGGACAGTATACGTGGTCTATCTAGAAAGAAACCGAACTGTTAACAAACAAATGTTTATTGATAGTTTTACAGCTTCATCAATCTTGTTTTCTTCAAAGTAGTCTTGTCTTCTATTTATGCAATGCCCCAAAAAATCGTTTCCATTCCTGGAACGCGTTGTGGAACTAGTTCTGTGGAACGGTTCGTGGGTTCTGTAGCGAATTTTCTTCTATCTCTTCTGTCGTTTGAAAACAGCGATGTTTCAGACGGGATATCAATTTTGAAAACAAAAAGACGTCCACAGGTGCCAAATGTAGAGAATAGGGGGTGCCTGTGGGACTAGAATTATTTCGTGCTTCGCTAAAAATTCACGGATAACGAGCAGCGAGTGAGCAGGTGCACTGTCGTGATTGTAGCATCCAGGTTTTGTCTTCCACTCGATACCACTCGTAAGATTGTCGGCGGCTTAAAAATCATCTCCATTGGCTGGCTGTAACATCTGAAAAGTCTCAGTAATAGCTTTCGTTAATTTCACACAGAATGTTACACATATTCGAATTTGGGAAAATTGTAAGGGGCACAAGACACGCAATGCATGACGAATATACATCTAACGAGTTAATACATTTTTGAATAACTTTTACAACATGAACAAGCTAGGAAGCTCAAAATATAATTTCAGAGAATCTACGTGGCAGAATACTAGATGAAAAGATGAAAAACAAAAGTGTAACTGATAATGGATCATGTAATAGAATGTTATAGTGAGATCCTGGTAAAAAATGCAAAAATTTCAACGCAGTAGGGTAAATATTCCAGTGGTTGGACACGTCCTGGTGATTGGACACTATTGTGAATTTTTGTTAATATTAAAATTTTTTTAAATAATAGTGAACTTCAGGATAGAAAATAATTATCCTTAGTTATTTCTTATTAAAAATCGTATAAAAGCGCGTTGTATTATTTAAAAAAAATATTATCAGTTAGCAATCATAAACTTGAGGCGACATGAATGCCTCCGTAAATGTTTCGCTAACATTGAGAGCGCATTTCTTAACACTAAACCTAAATGACCGGTTTTGGCGTACTAATTTCTACCTCTCTGTTCGGTAGGTTCAGTGTTACGCTCGTAAATAATAAATAATTCGTGTGTTTCTATTAAGTAAAGGTTTCTTGAACTTATTAAGGTCTCCAGAATTGATAGCAACTTTGTTTTAATAAAACCTTTTTCTTTTAATGTCGAAATTACCAAGTTTATTTACTGGTACATCAGAATCCTGATTGCGTAGACTTTGGACGCTTGTCCAGTCACTCGAGCAGCATTGAGCAGAGAGTTAGTGTATGATTTAAAAAATTATTTTCGTTATATTACAGTAGGTATTTTTGTGTTTTTTATATTAATAACAATATTAAATTTTGGTCGTTCATAGTTTCTTTTACATATTTCATACATAAATATCATATTATTTTGACACAACCATAGCCTACGCGATTCGCCTACTGAATATTTATTAAACATCACCTGTTTATTTTATTTCTTTTATTTCGGACATTTTGTTTAACAATAAGACTTTCAAGAAGAAGAATTAAAGAAGCGTATTAGAAAGGAAAACTACAAGAGAAAAAAACAAAAATTTGCTGCCAAGTAAGTTGTAAAAAGTATTAAAAAAAAAAAACAAAAACAAAAAAAGGAATAATTTTCATTTTGTTAATTTTGTTTTATTTAACATATATATTTTCCATAAAACGTTTATAATAAACCAAAGTTAATTTCCTAAATGCATAAAGATAAATGTTTAAAAGCTTTTACCAAATATATAACATACATAATAATAGAATGCAATTTTCCCTTAGCGTTATTTATTTATTAATTTATAACGTATACATTTATAGATTCAGTTCATAATTTTTATTATTTTATTTATTTATAATTTTGTTTCTTTTAGTTATTGCATTAAATCACATTTGTTACGTTTTTATTTGAATTGTTACAACATAAAAGAAAAGTATCATGTTTTACTATTAAAAATCAGCCATGAATAATTTATTGAATGTTATGTCGAAACACTGGGATAGCCAAATTTAATCACTAGGACATGCCGTAAATTCCATTGAATCATTCAGCCAAATGAACGCTTTTAGATATTCATAAATTTTAATAATTTTTTTCACGTGAACGCTTCCTTATAACCACTTGTCTGGGAGAAGAAGTTTTGCTCTATCGATTGAATGTACTTTTTTTCCAATCTATATTATTTTAATATATAAAAAGTCTTCGTAACCGCAATCTTCTCCTCAAACGTTCAACTACTGGGACATTTACCTTATGTGACACCGGGCTCTTCTTGCACAATGGAGCTAATATTGTTTGTTAGTGAACTTTTAGAAGTCACAACCTACAAGTTATCAATACTAATACATTCTGTTGCACAATACTTATAGGTTTCTTAATAAAACAAGTAAATTTTACAAGCTGATTGTCCTGTCGGTTTGAGGATATGTGCTTCTTGACAGAAGTGAATTACTGATTAACACTTTGACTGCGAACAGTGTTTATAGCCGCCAAATGCAAGATTCTCATTTGTAGCGGACGCTGCCCCATTGGCATGTTTGGTTCTGACGGCTCCGCAGTCAGTGGGTTAATATAGCTAAGTGTATTTTCTATTATTAAAAGATCAACACAAACTTAAAGCTGTGCGTGCTTACAAAAATTAAAGAGCATAAATGCTTATTATTTGGACAATTTAGCAGTAAACAACGAAAAAAATTATCAATCATGATTAAAATATTAAAAATGAACACAATCGATAAAAATTCCCTACTAATGAATAATCAGAAACATTAATCTGTAAACAAAATTTTCAGGCTTCCAAGATTTGTAAAAATTTGACGAGTAAGTGAGATCACATTCATTGTACCTACAATAAACACTTGTAAAATGTACTATTACTATTAGTGATTTAATCTGTAACTTGTAAAATTATAATAAATGTGCACCAGAAGTATACATACATATCATAACTTATAACTTGTAAATTCACTAATATTACTACATAGTTGGTAAATTATTGTGCAGGGGACTCCACGTCCCGAAAGCCTTTACCTGATTATGCTTGGAGAATTAGTCAAAATGGACTTATGACAGTTTCCACTATTGATTTCAAGAATAGAATTTATACTACGTGTAAAACTTCTTTATTAAACTGTTTATCGAGGAAGTAATATATGATGACAAGAGATCTGATATTGCGTTCCAAAGAAAGTATGACCCTGAGAACTGGCAAGCAGCAGAGGAAAAGCACATGCTGGCTCGCATACGCGAGCAACTGTGACCCCGGTTGAGAAACAGTCGGTCAGAATGTTTGCAGAGTACTTCTGCGATCCTTTCGAGGTTCCTTGGACATTCTTGAGAACATGGTCATATAAACAGCGGTCAACCATTCGCCTGTCTACGATCATTGTGTCTATGCATTAAACATCTTCCAATCTCGTTAAACTATCCATCACGTTTCACTATCCTATTTTTTTTCGATTTCTGTTCATTCATAAACTTTACACGACTGGCACGCTGCAATAAAAAACGAAGGATGTGAAACATGGAATCTGTTCAAATTTAATTCGATTGAGTATCATAATACCCATCCGAATGATTCAATCTGGCGAAGCTTTATGAAGTCCGTGACTGCGTATCTTCACTACATATTATATCATAGCTGTTCGATTCGAACATCTTACTTGGTCGCTTCATCACTTCATCGCCATTTTTACATCTGTTGACAAGACCATGGCAAAAAATGGGAGATATGTTGAATTAAAAAATCGGTATTGATATGAATTAGGCCGACTATTCTGCTTACTCTTAAGCATTTTCCGCAAGGTGTCATTTTCGTCATCCTAGGTGGTGGTTTGCTGACTTGCGGGAATTTTGGTGGTCTCACGCGCTTTAGACTGTAAGTGGCTCTTGAAGTTGGCGGCAGTGGCCTATCAGGTGTAATCGGACAACGATAGCTTGAGGCAGCCACAGGATCTCGTGCTAATCTCAGCATGTCTGCCACTATGTGTACGAATTAATTTAAGATTGATGAATAAAAATAATGACTTTCAACCTATGTTATATAACAGTTCTCTTATTCACGCGCAAGTTTCTTCGTATATTTAATAGATAAACTGTGCTTTGCTTAAGTTTCGATTTTAACCCTGCTACGGTCTTCAGGTCTATTTCGACCTAATTACGTGTATTTAACGCTGTTACGATTTAACATACTGTTTCAATTTAATCTCCATCTCGTCTGTTCAGACATATTCTGAGTCTGATCTACGTGTTTCTCCTTCCTCGTCATTATTTCGAATGTGTAGCTGGACTGAGCACCGTAGCAGGGTTAAATATCAACGAACATATATATTTAAATAGAAATTACACGATTCCAAGAAGGAATATACACTGCATGGTTATCTTTATCTCTGCATTATTTTCATACACAATTTTAAAAGACTCTTTTTTATTTTACTTTTCTAAGAATTTAAAGCAAAAATTATATTCATCTACATATCATAGGGATCTACATATCATAGGACATGACCTACAGAGCGGGATCGTAATTCATTTATTTTTAGCCATATTGTCCGAACTTTTAAAAATTAAACAATACTTTATTATTATTAAGGGTTTTGTTCCACTATTATGCTTACTTTTGTAAATTAAAAAGTATTTTTCAGAAATTTCTTAATTTTTCAATATAGCAGAAAATAAATGCTATGAAATTTATTCCATTAAAACATCAGTTTATCTGTTAATGTTGATTTATTATTTTTATTCTTCATTATAAAAGTTTACAGGAAGATCCTTGTGTATTGCGGAGTAACAGTAAAAGACAAAAATTCAATAGATTCAAAGATTCAACGAAAATTCGAATACCATTGTAGCTTTTCACTATTCTAGTTTTTCATTTGAATTTACAAAAAATTAATATTTTTGCAATTATCTTTGTAATCACTATCATTTAAGGGTTGTCGTTAAAATTGTGTCGAACGAGGAATGTTTAAGGTAGTGATTCAGATAAACAGTCAAACCACTTACTGTTTAAGCCGAAACTCGTTTCTTCCGAGTCATCAGAATCCGAGGGAGTGGCGTCAAAAACTGAAATCGAACAATAGATGCAGCGTAAAATAATAATTTACTATAATGATTATTTTTCTATGAAAAGTTCCTGATTCCTTCTTATTAAAATGTTAACATTAAGCATCATCGTTTGTTTATCTAAAAAGTGTCATGCAGTTAGTATGAATAATAGATCATCTAGAAAACTTTACGATGATGATTTTCGATTATGCATACAGTACAGTGTCTTGTATCCGTATTAATAGGGAAACATAAATGTTCGGATGAAGGAATTTTCAGATAATAGAACAATAATAAACATAAATATTTAAATTGAAAACAAGAAAATTGATATTTTGTTTAAATATGTATGTATCCCATATTCTTATGGCCGCTAAATTACAGAAATTTTTCAACATAATTAACTGCATAGAACAGGGATTTGAGATTTTCACAGCCTGGCACCATACAGTTTTAACTGTTGACGTTTTCGGGTGTAAGCCGTATCTTCGTGGAATTATTTTCCAAATGTTTTGTGAGCATTCTAGCTAGCTTCATCAAGGGGTTGAACGATACACTGATACATCTGTTGCAATGTTTGCGAAACGCTAATAATAATTCCACGAGGACACGACTTACACTTGAAAACCTCAACAGTAAAAACTGTAACTGCATGGGTTTTGATAGAACAGAAGAAAGTATTTGTACATTCTTTGTAACCACTACATGTTTGCAACAGGGGAAGAAGGGTGGCTAGGATACATTCTGTTCGGATAATAAAACGTTTGGACAGTAGAACTTTCGAATATTAGAGTGTTTGAATAATGAGTGTTCGGATATGGGAGGCTCCATTGTATTTGATATTGTGATGATACGTAGAAGAAATAATGAAAATTAACGTACTGTCAAAACGGCGTGCTACCGCTACCCCAGCTGCTAAATCAGGGCGTCGAGAAATTTCTCTGAGGGGTGCTAATGGAATATGTGGAATTTCCCGTGGAGTTTTTGGAGTCGACGGAGCAAGGCACTCGATGGAACAGAAGCCTGTCTCTTCACCTGTCCTGCACAACATTCACAAAAATGGTATTCAATGTTATAGGTTGTACATACAGTCACCTCGCAATGTAAGTTAACGTTTTTTCTAATTGTTTTAATACAGGACAAGTGATTCCTTTTGATATTTATTCCATATTCGCTAGCTTGTTTAGCATGTATTTTAGCAGCATTTTAGCGAAATGTTGTATATGTCGATAATGATATTATTCTTCGGGGCAATTGTATTACTCTGTTTTATTTTCATACAGAAGCTTGCCTAAAATCATACATTAAATAATTATTATTAAAGAATATGAAATTACATAATGCTTTATACAGTCCACAACATCTTAACATAACAGAAACGTTACGTCATTATGAAGACAGAAAAGTTCAGAATAAATGTGAAAATCAATGAAAATAAGAGTAGATGGAAATCATTATAATTTATATTATTTCTGGGACTTCTGAAATTTGTTTATTTCATAAATTTATTGACTCCGTAATAATAATTCCTTGTATTAGATTTACCAATGCAAATGTTCGATGACATGACGATGACAGGATTCGTCATGCCTGAGATAGAGATTTTTGTTACAATAATTTATCATGTGTGTGTGTGTGTGTGTATTTCCTAGAAGCGGAATACATGTAAAGAGAGGGATAGACGCATGCAAGGGTATTCATCCATGGTGACACTGTTTTCTCACAAACTTATCAAGCATAACAAATTTCATTTTACTATACTAGTACTGGCTTGAAATTGAGTCAGAAATTTCTATAAAAATGAAATCATATTTTTGACCTATTTTTTTATGCGAAATCGTCATCATTTGATTTATGAAACTGTTCATTGAAACGACTTTTTATGTTTTAACATTGGGTCAAGTTCTTAATTTTCATTACATAAGGTGCAAAAATGTAATCAAACGCCAGGAGCGCACTTCACTCATCTTACGGATCGAAAAAGATCATAAAAAAACATGTTTAGCGAAGTAGTTTAAATTATTCGATTTTACTTTTATACAAATATTTTCAGTCCTTTCTGCAACAAAATTCGAAAAATTCCTAGAAATTTTTTGAAAAATAAATTTAAGACTGTCAAACTAATAAATGTATTAAAAATTTATTTTAAATGTGTAATTTGATTAAAATAAAATCATTTTCCACATTAACGTTCCTGTTAATTGAACCTAAATTCAAGAGTATCTCAAAGTTATAGGCTAGTGTGTCGTTGTAAACGTCTTAACGTCAGCTACAACCTTGCGAAGTCGAAAATGCATGGTTCTTTTTAAAACGTCAACATGATCTTAAATTTTTACTGAAGAAATAATTTTCTGAAAATTTTTAATATCCAAATCTGTAGCAGACCGAAGGCTGATTAATTTTTGTTCGAAATATTTCTTTGGCAGATTATCGGAAATGCCTGAAAAATGGTGGTTAATCTTAGAGGGTACACCCTGTACAATCTAGAGAATATTAAAGCTCAATAATTAATATTTACGCTAATATAAAGTTATAAAAATAGTATAGAATGCATAATCTGTATGATATATTACATGTTCTTAACTAAAATCGAGAGAAATTAGCTCATATCGAGTAAGTAATGAAATCGTAAAAAAATGATATCTACCAATGGAAAAATTTCGGTACTTTTATTTATTTGACCTTTCTGAATCCTAAAATTAAGTAAAATACAGCTTTGAAGTTTGTTCACCTATAGTTCTATTACACTGTGTATAATTTAATTCCCTTTAAATACATGGCTGAGGTTTAAGGAGACAATACATGTGATTAATGCTTAAGCGTGTCATTCACTATTTTGATATAACAAATATTACATGTTATTCGATTAATTTTGCACGGTTACCATACGTTTAATCAGGTTTAGGTTACGTACTGGTTATTTCCCGAGGCTGCATTGAAATATTCATCGGTGCATGTTGTAGTTCCGTGACATGAGCACATTGCCCGCTGTCTAGTTCAGATAAATTATAAACGTAGCACTCTTAATTTTGAGTTTGTCTCCAACATCTCGATTCTTATAAATACGGTTAACTAAAGGTTTTCATCCACTTGACAGAACCGCATCAGATCAGCAGCGTTCAGTTGTCCACGCATCGATGGTGTTTGTCGCACACCTACAGTTCATGAACAGTGTTCGCAAACACTGCTTCCATGAAGTTGGTAAACTTTATATCACGGACTTCTACCGAAACGTCAGATACCGGTATTTTCGGTTGAACCTTCGCCCTATAAAAACCTAACGCCTTATAAACCTAACCCAGACCCTGTATGTATAAGCCCTACCCTTATAGAAATCGAAAAAATACTGGTATTTATTTCGGTTTTCGGTAATATATCGGTTACGGTATAGCTTTGATGGCATAAGTCCCTGCTTTATACATAAAACCACTAACGCCTCAGGTAACTACACATTGCGAAAACGTCAAGAACAGTTCGTGAACAGACAATCCCTAGAAAGAACAATTTGTATATTGTTCGTGAATAGCAGTAGAGCCTCACTTTTTGCGAGATTCACACTAGCGGTCAAAGGTACGGTCAGATCACGATCAATCTGAATTTAGATTACAGGGGACTCTAGTCAAATGGCAATGAGTTCAGAGCCCCCTCCATACTAAGTTCTATCGCCATAGCCTTGGCCTCAGCGCCTGCGCAAAAGCTGGTTCATGCTGGTGCGCCGGCGTACGCAACGTGGTGGGAGAGCGAATGTGCATGTGAGGGGGAAGTGCCTCGAGTGGCAATATGTTTAGTGGCAACGAAATTCAATGCATTAGTAGGAGCAGTTTTTCGCGAATATCTTGGAAACTAAAATAAACCGCCTATTCTATGTATGGGAAAACGTTGTTCAGAATGATGACCTTAACAACATATTTCATTGAAATCGGTGCTGAGGACCATGTTCTAAATAATTACCGATCAAAATGTTGTACTACTCTGATTATACCCCCTTAAGTAGGCGACTGTCTTAAAAGGATTACATGACTACTTTGGCAGGTACAAAAATGGTCGTTTATCAGCAAACTTGTATTACTGTTCGCATTGCCCGCGAACTATGAATATTATTAGATTGTACCATATCAAATTGTCGATATTCGAATACTTGACAGTCAGCCGCGAGTATTACAATTAAATATGATTTATATTCGTTGTTATGACTAAATCAGAAGTCAAAACAGCACTGTTCTTCTATATTTCCTTTGATTCCTGAATTCTTTTTGTTATTGTTTTATTATTATGCATAAGCAAACAATATAGTAATCAAAACAATCATTTCGATTACTTTTCCTATACGAATTTAAAATAAGCTATACACAAGTTAGTTGAATTCAATATATGAAATCTTATTGTATGTTTCTTAATGAAATTTCCCTTAATCGAGAATCGGTAATTGCAATATTTAAAGAATTCATACAATCTAAAAACACCAATTTTTACTGAGCAAGTTATTAATACTGACGTTACATGTTTCAACCGAATAAAATTAATTTTTCAAAAATTGTAGTGTTTTCATTTTGGCTTGTAGAAACGGAAATTTCATAATGGTACAACTTAGTATTTTGATGATCAAGGGCAGAGAAAGATGATGTGAAGATTCTATCGTAGGTAACATATCTTCGATACGATATTGCTGTGCCAAATGGTGTTTAGGTAGATATGGTCTGCTATTCCACGGGTTTTCTTCTTCCGGAAATATGCATGTAATCGTTTGCACAATAAGTGCGCGAACGGGACCACACACGGCGTGGTCTTATTCAAATGAACTCCGCTTACACATGGGCTATCGTGCTGCTATAAATGTCTCTTCGCAGTTTCACGAGCATCTCCTTATTTTAGTTGATCCCCGTGACGTGCAATACGTCTGAAACATTTCGGAATTTATGCTGACCGAATATTGCGTGTTGGAGGTCAGAAGCTTCCACTCGTTGGGTTTGTTATTCTTGTTTACATTTATCGAGCAAAGCTGCCCTTACGAAAACAAGGAAACATGTATAATGCACGTTTCTTAACTCGTTGACTACCATGGTGGTCACCGGGGACCGATGACGTTAAATCGCACGAAAAATCTATTATTAGTAATAGAGTGGTGGCCGAAACAATGAGTATATATTTCTATATGTATAATTAGAATTTATACATATCTCTTTCATTACGCTACTGTCACAATAGTAAACACATGGATACTGAACGTGTTAATGATCGCAACATATCTTTTACCGTGTTGTTTTAGACTCTCAGTTGGCTAGTTATTGTAGTAGTTCAGTCAGTATGTTATGGAAACATGAATAATTAGTTTTATTAAAACTAAGTAATATGTCCCACTTGACAAAACGCCTCACTGTTGCTTTACGCACACAGGTAAGGCTACATCGTTGTAAACGACACATTCGAATCTGTCTTAGTTCGATCGCAAACGCTACTAAAGTATACGTGTCATCATTTCTTTAAAAAAATTACAAAAATTTTGATATTCGGTTTCTGAAGAATTTTCGGTCCGTACCGAATAACCCCAACTTTGTTAACTTTATTAGATATTATTCTAGTTTTGTTTCTGACTCTACCATTTATTTATCTGTTTAAAATTTTATAATATTTTATTAAGAATAATATAGTGACTTATTTATATATAGATGTTTTGTCCCATGGGTGAGGCATTCTCCTCGAGTACTGTGTTACAAAATACCCTACCCGAGGTTAAAAGATATAGTTATTTTTTGATATCTTTGTTACGTTTTGATCCTGTGAAGGGAAATTAATGTAATTTGACAGATAATAATACAGAATTACTGAGAAAATATTTCTTTTAAAACGAATTTTCTTTAAAAGTGGGGCGTATCGTCTAGTTTCACCGTAATTATTTAAGTTCATCCGTTTCACACGAACATGAAGCTTTTGACCTTTCGATGAAGACGAAAACGATGAGAAGGAGGACGGTAATAACGACGAGAAATACGTCGCACAGTGGGCCAGATCGAAAAATTAGCTGTTCATTTGTCAAAAAATCAAATTCCTCATATCGATATTTTATCAATGTATATTTCTAAATGTGTATCACATTCGAAAACGATGAAAGTATGTGTCCATGTTTTTTTTTATGAATAGTATATGTCTATATTGAGAACGCACTTGGATTAAAAAGTTATTGTTCATAATTTGTTTAAAAAAATAATACTCAGTGACGTAAAGAGAATCGTCGAAGTTTTTCACCTTTGACAAGGGGTATCTTTAAAGTTTTAAAGAGTTATGCGTTTTATGAAAGTGGAATATTTTCAGGCGTTATTTCTCTATAAAATCATGCAAGATTCACTTCTCCCCTCGTCCCACTCCATAAGTTATTATTGTTTAAAGCGTCGCGTTGCACGAGACGCGTTGCAGACCACTACTTACACAGATTAATGTTAAAAGAAGACCTCCAAGACGATAATGATTAATTTGAGATAATAAATTTTAGATAAATAAATTAAAACATTGTAATGTTCTAGTTGAAAGTTCATTATCTTTGTTAATAAAAATAATTATATAGATTTTGGTTTATTAATAGATAAATAATAAATAGAAGTTTGTTAATAAAGAATAATAAAAATGGCAATGCTTTTTTCCTTTATCAGCCGAAAATCCATATGGTTAATTTATTATATTCACTAATTTGCTAAAATATAACACTTATTCTTGTTTGAATATTTTAAATTTTTTCAAGAAGAATCTGATTAAATCTAATAAACTTCATTGAATCCAGAATTATGGATTACTCTATTTGTTTGAAAAGCCTGAACAGCTAGTTTTCAATTATAATTCATTATCTACATGTCGTCCCGATGTTTCAGGCATTTTCGATGCTCTGACAAAAAAATGTTTCCAACAAAGATTAAACAGCACTTCCTCTTCTGCAAATTCCAATATAAAAGATGAAAAACAAAATTTTTTTAAATTAAAAATAAGGTCACCTTGATTTTTTTATGGTCACTATATATTTTTGACTTAAGACGAATTTAACGACCTATATATTATTGTCCTTAAGTCTTGAAATAACGTTAAAACAGTTGTGAACAGCTAATTCTTCGATCTGGCCCCCTGTGCGTCGGTGTGGCTGGTTCTTCCCATGAGGGACTTCCAATTGACCCGCCCGCGAGGCACCTTGTCCGGAGACACCTCCACGTCCGCGTCAAATCTGTAATTCAAATTTCGAGTCAAATTAATTTAACGCCAGTCATTTTTCACGTTCCCGGGCAGCCATTTCTCGATATTTCATTCCCTGGAGGTATTACACTCTTCTCTGATAGATGCGTCTCCTCGTGATTCAGCTGTCACTACTTTGAACAAGGAATGGAGTATGGCTCTGCATATTTGGAATATTATGCTGTACTCTAAAATTACAGGAATTACTGCTTTCGTGACAACAATATTGGGTTTCAGATAAAATTAATGAAAAGAAATGAAATATGCGAACTAAATATTTGTTGCGAATTGTTGCTATAAAAGTTTTAACAACTTCTTAGATATATTAGATAGCGCAAAAAAGAGTTTATGTTTTATGGTACAGTATGTTTGTTAACAGGATTTATGTCTTGAAAATAGTATTTGTATAATCAGTTTCTCAGAATGTATGACATTCTTTCTTCTTATCTTCGGAGAAACGGGTGGTCAGAATTAATACAAGCAACTTAGTACATTAGGTGCTCGAGAAAGTACAGTACTACTTAAAAAGTGAATGATTCGAAGTTTCAGAGAGGGATTGTCACACGGCTTTATTATCTTAGAAAACCCAATGGTAAAAAAAGAACATTTTTGAATGAACACTCAAAAATTAGATATTAAGATAGAACTTGCTGGGTTCCAAATTAGAAAATTAAAATTTGTGAAGTTATGGTCATTAGAAATTTTAGGTTCATGTTAAGTGTTTCCAATGACCAGTTAAGTTCTGAGTTTGACATTTTGTACCCAGGGCCGTTCCTGGCGGGGGTGGCCAAACCCAGGGGCGGCCGTAGACCATTTATTATATGTATGTAAGTTTCGACTAATAAGAATAACAATCAAAACTTTTTTGATGCTTTAAAAAATTTTAAACAAACAGAATTCAATTAAATTAATTTTATATGTAATCTTTGGAATACACTACTCGTATACAAGAATGAGCTCTCTTTATATACATCCCAAAAAAGCATATGTTATTTAGCTATATTTGTAGGTTATTAATGGTCGATATTATCAACTATACATCGTTATTGCAAACACTATACATTAGTTTTGTAGTTATATGTAGAATAAAATATTCATCTTAAATAAAACCATTCTTCTTTAAGGATCTTCGTTTCATTTTACGAAAATGGAATTTAGAAAATATTTCTTTTGCATGATAACTGTTAAAAAACTATGTATGTATATAGATTAAAACTACTTAAACATACTTTTGTATAGATATAAAAGTAAACTCAATAGTAATTAAATTATATTAAATTAATAAGGGCGGCCATATTGTTTTTACACTCGGGCGGCCAACAACCCAGGAGCGGCCCTCTTTGTACCTACTATTTACTACATCGAAATAATAATTTCATTTAGGTATCATTTGAAAAAGCGCCTAGTTTCAATCGATAAATTTGAATAAATAACTGAGCCTCAACTTTCTGATAGTTTATCATCCTACGTTCGATTGTCCACTAGCCACAGTGGGAAAAGTTGTTCGTTCTTAATAGTCATTATACGTCGGATCGCATAATAGGCTGAAGGTATCCTTCCCTTAATCTATCGATATTGAACGATGGTGGAAAGCAGCTGGTAAGTCGTTGAATGAGTTAGTGCCTTCTAATCGTGTTAGACTAATCGGTGCTATAGAGAGCCCGCTTCGAAGGTAAAAGGGACGAAAGGCACTAAAACGGTCCTATTAAGCCTCTATAGAGTAGCACAATTGAGCTCTCCTATTCTCACACAATGACCTCTGGCAGCAATTCCTGGAACCTGAGTTCATTGTAGGTGCATTCTTCGGAAAAAAAAAAAATAAATTGAAACGATTTCACGGCTATCAGTATGTGTTTCTTACCCTTTTCAAAGAAATTTATTAATAAAATTACATCGGATTCCTATCGAATAAAGTTGCCTCGAACAACAGGCTGTGAGGCACATTAACAGCGGAAAGGATCCAAATTATCTTAATTAATGTAAACACATACGTAGAATTAAACGATTCTCGGTGTAGAATTAAGTAGTCAATTATTTCCGTGAAAGAAGATAACTTTCCGCGTAAACATCTTCGCTGTATGTAACTTTATATGTCATTTATATACATAGCAATATTATAGGTAATTAGAGCAAGCCGCGGGTTTAAGGTAATCCT
This sequence comes from Dufourea novaeangliae, assembly GCF_001272555.1. Taxonomy (NCBI): domain Eukaryota; kingdom Metazoa; phylum Arthropoda; class Insecta; order Hymenoptera; family Halictidae; genus Dufourea; species Dufourea novaeangliae. The sequence goes on along the minus strand of NW_015374040.1, from coordinate 888,551 downwards.
TAATTGAACAAGCAGAGGTTTTGGCACAAATGTCGTAGCTATTATGCGAATGTTCGCAATAGCGAAACGAGAAATTAAAGTCGTACTAATGTTAGGATTGATCGTGCGACAGCAAATGATAGAAGGTATTTTCTACCATGGCTGGCGCGTTTGGAATGTTTCTGCAATGCTGATGGAATGCAAAAGGCGAATGAACATCTTGGGATACTTTATCTAGGTAGAGTCGGTATAGGCCTAATCGTTTAATTAGAGCTCCCATTTCTGCTCTGAATTCTTCTAGCCAAGGATTAGGATACAGGGACGATACACGACTCCGCCCAATTAATTATTACAAACGTTATCCTATCTTTGAATCTCCAAGGTTTTCGAGATCCCTTTCTCATCGCACGTCTAGGTTCTCTATTTAAATTCTTGTGGCTTTCCCTGAATCTCGTCAAAATTCGTTCGCGAGTTTACAATGCAGTAATATGTATACGAGTACATTAATTTCTTTCATCTGATGTTTTTTTTTAACTTGCAGTAAATTGCTCCTTTAACATTATGTTACGATAATAAATTTTATTTTTGGTAGTTTCGGAAAAATTGTATGATATAGACATTCTTTACGGTCCCTATTAGCAGTTAAAATCAGTGTTTTTATCAACTTTTTGTGTTAAATGCGATCTTTTGCCAAAGAAAGCTGTAAAGACAGAATTATTATGTATTTGAAATATATTTATATATAGGTATATTTACCATAATCCATTAGTTTGTGGATAGTGTTAATTGCAAAAAGAGTTTTCAATATTTTGCAAAATCAATTGCAAATTGTATTGTTACAGTATTTCTATCTTTTTCCCAAGATAAACTGTCAACATTTCGTTCGACTATCTCGGCAATTTGTGGTTTTATCACCTATCATAACATGTAGAAAGATTATATGTATATTATACACTACCTAAATTTTATTAATCGATAATTTATAGGAATCGAAGAACGTCAGTATTTACAGACATTTTAAGAAGCCCCCATATACATATATCAATATCGAAGGAATTATTTCTTTATGTGTGGTGACTTGTAAAATACTGATCGTCCATGGCACAGGGCGAGTCTTTTAGTTACTCGATTCTGTTTATCATTTATTAACCCTTTCGCCTACGATTTAAGTTCCGACGGGGCGTGCCACAATCAACGCCTTGGCGGTTACGCGTCGAGCCATTTGATCCTTCGGACGTGCGCTCAAAGTTGTGCAAATTGCACACGTCTTCTAATATGTAAATACATGTGTAAGGTACAACTGGTTTAATTTTTTGTAGGATGTTAGATAAATAATTACGAACGATTCTTCAGTGAACAAGAAGATCAATTATCTTGAAATTCTTATGTTTGGCCCGATAGACACACCATGGCTCTCACCTGTGATTCTAATGTTTGGCCCGATATACGTACCACGGCTCTCACACGATATTGTAGGTGAAAGGGTTAATTATTCTTGTAGACGGCACGCTGCATGAGGACTCCGAATCTGGAACCTTCCAGGATTTTCCAGAGCCCCTTGCCACGTGTTATGTGCAATTCACGTACGCACACACACACATTCATTTTTGACTGTTTTTTGTTAGTTAAGCCAGCTGCGTCGTGAATATTCTACAATACGGAATATTCTCGAAAAATCTGACATACGTCACATGCTCGAACACATACGCGCGCACGCACATGTTTGCACTCACGTTGTCGATTCAGCCACTGAGCGTATGAAAAACCGGTTCCGAATTAAGGGTTCCGCTTCTCTACTATAGAACCGTTACTCATAAAGTGGAACCGGTTCTAGTACCGGAACCGTAAAGCCACTCATAAAGTGGAACCGGTTCTAGTACCGGAACCGTAAAGCCACTCATAAAGTACAGGGTGTAACAAAAATGTTGTCCGACCCGGAAATGGAACACTCGGGGGGTGAATTGGAACAAGTTTTTCCTTAACAACAATGTAATCTGAGGCTTCGTTACTGAGATACTAACGAAAAACCCCGACCAATCAGAGCGCGAGTTTACCAGCCGATTTCCCGCGGTAACGCTGCCTACCAGTCGCAGCGCGTAGCCACTGCTAGCGCGAGAACTCAGCTGGCAAACTCGCGCTCTGATTGGTCGGGGTTTTTCGTTAATATCTCGGTAACGAAGCCTCAGATTACATTGTTGCTATGGAGAAACTTGTTCCAATTCATCCCCCGAGTGTCCCATTTCCAGGTCGGACAACATTTTTGTTGCTCCCTGTATAACCGATTCTAGTACCGGAACCGTAAAGCCAGTCATAACGTAGAACCGGTTCTAGTACCAGTTTCGAACCGCTATTATATAAACGTTTCTTCTTCCATCCCTGCCCCCCGCCCGTATTTGCAATCGGAGACAATTAGAAATATTCTTCTCTCGCAGTAATAGTGCTTCAGTTTCCATCAATGGTTTTTCCAGTGGATTGTGTTCGCCCTTTGCTGAACTGATATCAAATTCAGAACTTTTCATTATTATTAGAATCAGTAATGCTAGTTTCATACAGTCACGGTATCGTATTTCTTTTCTGTCGACCCAACGCGGAAAAACTATCGTTTGAAAAATGCCGACTGCATAGGTATTTTTGTTTTAATGTACTATGATCAGGCAATTCCACCCAATCATCGAGATCGTAGTTTACCAGCCACGTAATACATCGATCATTGTCATTAGTAGGGAACGAATTGGATAAAGTGCCGTCCGTTGCATTACGGTTTATTAAACCGCAATTATGATATGAACATTTCTTAAAATGTATTGTACTGCTCTGACGTTCCATGCTCTACGAATTCTGTCAATATTCAATATAAAAATTGGAAAACGCAAAAAAGCTATACAGGGTGTAACAAAAATGTTGTCCGACCCGGAAATGGGGGACTCGGGGGGTCAATTGGAACAACTTTTTCCTTAGCAACAATGTAATCTGAGGCTTCGTTACTGAGATATTAACGAAACATCTCGACCAATCAGAGCGCGAGTTTGCCAGTCGAGTTCCCGCGCTAGCGGTGGCTACGCGCTGCGACTGGTGGCAACGTTACCGCGGGAACTCGGCTGGCAAACTCGTGCTCTGATTGGTCGAGATGTTTCGTTAATATCTCAGTAACGAAGCCTCAGATTACATTGTTGCTAAGGAAAAACTTGTTCCAATTCATCCCCCGAGTGCCTCATTTCCGGATCGGACGACATTTTTGTTACACCCTGTATATAATACATAAGAAAGACAATATGTATAAGAATGCACTACTGATAATAACAACACGCAGACAAAACAAACAGTTAAACAAATTGGTACCTTCTACTAACCTCTCTAGCTCTTCTAAACTTCCCGCGCTGAAGTTACTAACACATATTTTTGACACTTATGGGTAGGAATATATTGTACATGTATAAGTTATTTAGTTTTACTTCTGGCCACAAGACCGCGATGGCATAATTTCACACTGAATCGGCAACGTCGGGTATTGACCAGGGATGGAAAAAGTAGCATTTGTGTGAAAGCGCTCCTATACCGAGACAAGAAGCGTTACCACTTTACGACTGACGCACAGTGGGGTATTTGACCCGAAAATCTGGCCAAAACCCCAAATTTTATCTTTGTTCAAAATAGATGAAACTTTGTCTCTATGTTCCTAAGAATGAATAAAAGTAAAATGCTATCTTGGTTTTTCGAAAACAGCAGTATTTAGCAACAAATTGAGGCATGAAAGTGAACAATTTTTGTGCTCGAAGAAAATGCCAGGAAACCTATATTAAGAAAGTGATTTATTCCAAGTTAAGGAAGTGCAATAACAACATATGTAGGATATAGAGGAAGGTATGTAGAGTAATTTGGCACCTTGTTTCCTTGACTTTTTTGTATGGTTTTGATAAAATCAGTATTTGAAAACAATGTTTCTTTTTCGTAAAATCAAGTATAAAACATTGAATTACTTTTTTGCACCCCAAAGCACCCCTGTACTTTCGATATATTTTTATCCTTGGATATTGCTTTATATATTTCTTGAAAAATTAGGTGCTAAGGGTGCTAAAACTTCATTTCTGTTCAAAAGTCCTCACTTGTGCACTAGTGAAAAATTATTGAAATTCAATGTTCCATCACTTTGGTAATATTCGTCAGAATTTGTTTAAATGAAAGAAAAATTAAAGCTTGAACCTTCTACTTTTTGACCCTTTCATTCGATTTTATTTAACTCGGTGTCCAAGAGGTAAAATCTGCCCTTATAAAGAGGGCTTTCAAATTCTAAAATTTTGTTCATATTTGAGAGCGGATGTTCCTCATAGGCAACAGTGTTCGGAATTTTGCTAGTATTTCAAAAATAATAATTCTTTGCCAATGAAGTTATGGCCATTTACAGAAACGCCTGCCTCTTTATGGTTTCATGTCTTTCGTGCATGGCCAAGTGGTCAGCGTTTCTGTAAATGACTATAACTTCGTTAAAAAAACATCCGTTTTGGATGCAGTTTAGAGGTGTGGATGATAGATGCTTGGAACTGGGTGAAAGAGAGTGAATGTTTGTTTTAAAGTATCGAGTGAGCGATCGAATGTTTGGAACCGAGCAGAAGAGATCGAATGTCTTGACGATTCTTAGAATGCACGTGGAGTTTGTAAACTGTTTGTAACACATTGTAGTGCATAAATATGTCTGCATGTGAGATTCCTGAAAATTAGAAATTATTAGGACAGAGTCAATCTAAATGCGGAAGTCGAAATATAAGCATTATGTTATACGAAACGTTTGAGTTGCAACTATGTAGCAAGTAGTGAAAAACATAATTATAGTTAGTGTAGTGAAGTAGTGTAGTCCGTGAAGTGTCTAAGTTTATTATTAAAAACTATTAAAAACTAGTGTGTTGTGTACGTTTTGCACCTGTTTCGTCCATTGATTCTGCAAAGAAGTGTAATAAAAAACATGTATGATACAGAGGCAGGTGTGTAAAATAATTCTTTTCATCACCCCAGAGCACCTCTTCAATTTTTATTCATTTTTAATCATTTTTAATACCTGGACAGTGCTTTATATAATTCTTAAAAAATTAGGTGCCAAGAGGTGCTTAAACTACATATTTTTTAGTATTTTGTTACAAATTTTATAAAATTCGTATTTCATTGAAACTTTAATGGGAGTTTTTAGTCAAATGTTTTAATTTACTGTAATCTTAAGGTCCTTCCGAAGTTATAGTGATTTCAAGAAGAAAGTTGTTCGAAATCATACAAAACTCTAAGTGCACCAATTTTGATCAAAAGTTGGATGTTATGGAGAATTATCTTTTGAAGAAGCAGAATTATTCCGAAACCGAAATCCAAAGACATTAAGCACCAACTTACTTTTATTAAATCGAATTTTAAAGGTAAACTAATGAATACATGAATGTGTGGATGTTGTGTTTCATAAATATTTAAGTAGACGATTTTTCAAACATTATGAATTGAAAGCGGTTATGAAATTGATACTGCAAAGTTCACATCTTACTTTATGGATACAGCGAAACTTTATATGGAATTTTATATTCATGGTATCCTATGTCACAGACTATCCATAAAATTTTGGTGCGTGGTGCATTGGTCATTAAAAATTCATTGTTGCCAATTGGTCAATTGTCAGAGGAAGCAGCAGAACGAAGAAATAAGCATTTTCGTAATTACCGACAAAATTTTTCTGGGAAGTGTTCAAGAATATCTTGTAATCTAGATGTTCTGAATCGATTACTATTGAGTTCAGATCCACTCATAAGCAGTTGAAGAAAACTTCCTACGAAAACAAAATGCCATTTCTTACCAGAAACTCTTGGTATGCTGCTTCCTACGTCTTTCACTTTGTTTGGTAATGAAGTTGATTGTGATGTTAATTCCGATAACCAATCAGAATTATTAGAAGAATCAATTCCATTAGAAGAATCATTACATATTTAGATTTATATTCTGTTCTATGTAAATATTTGAATTTAAAAATTATATTTTACTAACATAACATGTAAAAAACGTTAATGTACCTCAAAATGTATCAAATGTATACATGTAATTGCAAAAAAATATTGTTTGCACTCCGTAGCACTTGACGAACATCAAGGAAAAGTACAGTTTGGCACACTTCTATTTAAGGGTGAATTTTACCCTCTAGACAATGATTTTGATAAAACTGATTTAAAGGACTAAAAATTAGAAAGTTTAAACTTTAAAATGGTTCTTGTTTCATCAACTTTGGATGAATAGTAACAAAGTTATGAGAGTTTGAAGATTGAATAAATTGTAAAATAGTTTTGGCCAGCTTTCCGGGTCGAATACCCCACTGTGCGATGGTAGGTACTTCGAGCGCTTCTGTTACTGAAGTGATTTCACGATTCGGACCCTAAACTGAGTGGCGCTACCGCTAAAAGAGCGCTTACATACCGCTTCGCAACGAAAGCTTCGTTACTTTTTCCATCCCTGGTATTGACACTGAAATGGTACAGGGTCTTCTGACGCCCTCGAAGCATGGGACAGAAAATTACATTGCATGTTAGGTCTATTCTTGTATCTCGTCTGTGGTCAGGCCTGATTTAGAGCATGATAGTAAAGGGTAGACTGTCGGTGCATTATCAAAACAGGGTTACTCTTATTACGTTTTCCATGCACGACGAACATCTACAGACTCGTGTATAATTTTTGCCTAATAATCCTTTATTATAAAGAAATTGGTCAAAATCACAGGGATGATTTATAATACAGGGTATTTCACTAAAACTGGAGCATCTAAATATCTTCGTTGCTTTTAATAATATTAAATTTGCTTTAATAAAAATTAAAAATTTTATACGGTCATTTTTTATCGAATTTTTTCCAGGTCAGTCGGATGTTTTCGGCAGGAAAGCATATATTTTATGCTTCCTCAGTTTGTAGCGGGCGTTAAATGACGCATTCAAGTATGTCTGAGAGATAACCTTAAAGTCACCTTGAACACCAAAGTGATCACATTCTAAGACAGTGTTTAAATTTTCTTTGCTTCTTTTACTTAGTTCAAATTTTATTCAACAAAAAATGCATGTCTTCTTAATTTTCGAACGTTAAATGTGTTTGTTCTTTCTGTTTTCAGATTCTGTAAAGTGATGGAAGATTTTACGTCAGCTAGTGGTGAAGGTAAGCCCCCGTTATATCACAGTACATCTTATACTCACATCCTGAGTAAAAGCATTCTAATTAGACTGTGGATTTTATGCAATTTATAACATAGAGAAATGTGCGAAATACAGTAAAGGACAAAAATACGGTTGAGTTTAATATATTTTTATTTTATTTGTTTCCCACTAAAATCCCCGTGAAAAGTAGGAATATTCTCTTTTTATTCCTGTCTACATAAATCACTTCATAACATGACATTTTGCATAAAAGTTCGCAGTCTAGTTATTATAGCGATATACACTTTAATTATCTTGTTTACATTCTTTATTTCATACATAAATGAATTTCCATTATTAAAGTGTTGATTTATAACCAGACTGCGGATTTCTATGCAAAATAAAATTTTATAAAGTAATTCTTGAAGACAAGAACAAAAGTAGGAATTTCTACCTTCGCTTAAGTATGTTATTGAGTTAAGAATAAAATAGAAAACTCGTTGCATTTGATGAAACATTTGTCTTTTATTGTATTCCACAGAACTCTAGAGTCCATAAATGCATAAAATCTGCAGTCTATTTATAACGTAGATTTAGTAATAATTCTATTACAAATATTGAAACAAAATTCAAATTTTTTTAAAATGATTTCTTACTGCGCAAAAGTGGACGCAATAGTTAGTACTGGGTTTTATCTAAGTTCATACTGATACAAATACAAATATGACACAGTAATCTCTCCGAAATCTTGAATCCTATGTAAATCCCCTCCAATTCTTTGAGTCGCTGAACCTGCGACCTGTTGAACGAGTCTGACCTCAGTGCATCACAATGTATTACTGTGGAAACTAATAATGCAATATAAAAGTATTCTTATGGTTTATTATTTGGTTGCGAAGATTTTAATGTTGGGTTAATGAGGCTCTTCTGAAACGAAACTGAGAGTACACGCGAATTAAACGGATTTATTTTTTATTTTTAATTCTAGTCAGAAGTATGTCGTATTTTGTCTCTTTTCCTATCGAAAACATTTGCTAATAATTTAAAAGATGTAGCAATTTTCTTTTTCTTTTCTGGATGTTACATCTTCCTTTTTAGAGAAATATAGAATTAGTGGTATAAAAAAATTAGAACGACAGATTCGATTATAAAAAGAAGTATTAAATGTTATTATATATGCTCCTAATATTAAGGTTTTATTGTAATTTCATAATCTATGAAACATATATTTTAGTTAATTACTAAATACAATAAATGTTAGGTTGTTGCAAAACTTGTTTTTCGATAAAACTGTATAGTACATATTTAATTATTTTTAAATAGTATTCCTAGAAACTCTTCCATAAAATCAATTAAGTCTCTCCTTTTTTTGTACAATGGTAAATCTGTCAGATGGAATTTATGTAGCAACATAATAAGAATAGAAATTCAAGCACCTTATTATAACATCAATCGAATCAATACATAATTAAAGTATATGTATAACAAGATTAGAAAATACTTTCTTCCCACGTTCCGTAGTTGTAAAACTATCATTTATACATTTCTCTGTTTAAGTATTATTATTTTATCAGTTTCGACAAATTAACTGAACTCTATAGAATAAGTTTAGGATCTGTGTTGTTCATTTTATCTGCAAAGGCGTCTTCGTTTTCGTTCTTCAGAAATACGAACGGTTTGCATGACGACGATAATCAACTAGCAAATCTGGACAGATTTCAAGCAACAAATGATCATCGTCCATGTACACCCGCGAGCAAACTCGGCTTCCACTAGGGGAAAAAGTGGCGTAAGAGAAAGGCCTCCTACCACTTGGTATTTGGAATTACTGAAATGTATGCCAAATTAACATTCGATTTAACATTTATTTCACTACCTGTAATAAATTTACCAAGTGGTAGGAGGCCTTTCTCTTACGCCACTTTTTCCCCTAGTGGAAGCCGAGTTTGCTCGTGGGTGTACGACTACCCATACCAAACTGTTGTTAATTATCTCCCGCCGTTTATCAAGCGGCAGAGCAGAAAGTTTCCTTGGGCATTTCTCCGACACCATTCTTGTATTCGCTTCCCTTCCTTCATCAGCCCTTTATCGACTTTTTCTTTTTCTCGTTTAGTCTTTACTTACATAATTCGTTCCATCTGTTCTCAGTCCAATATCTACGCGAGACTAAATCGAAAGATATACGGTAAGAAACATAACGAATGAGAGAATGTTCAGACATTTTTTCTGTTTATTGTCGTATACATCAAATGGTGAAGGATCTAAAAAAAGTTACTTGTCTTGATTTTCAGTGTTTAATCTGTAACTTTGAACCGATAGATATTTGTCAGAGAAGCTTACCTCAAAATTATTTGTTACTGTAAAATTTAATGTCAAATTGTTGTTTAACATTTATGTGATGAGCGAACCTTACATGACAATGTGCGTAATGTATTAACCTGTCGGCGATAATTTCATGTTTCTTTAATTGAATTTCTGTTCTCACTAAAAAATATAGTATTCAGTTGTGTTTCAATCAAATGTCTATGGTGTTAAACATGTTGGTTCAGGTGTGTAACAGTCATATTGAATCATTCTTTATGCCCTACATTATACAGGGTGTCCCAAAAAGATGGGACAATTTGTAACATGGATATATTCCTTCTGCAAATACAAATCGAAATGTACCTACTTTACCGGTTTGTAATCTGAATCTGCATTTCCAAGAAATTAACAGTTAAACGAACTCGTACGTATGTGCCGAAAGTCAAGAAATGCACACCCCCGAGTCATTGGCCTCTGCTTTTTGACTGTGTCGGCGCGTACGCGTGGCCCATCGCTGAGCTGAATGGAGTTCGTTTAACTGCTAATATTTTGGCAACGGAATTTCAGATTACGAAACGGTGAAGGTTTGTATTTGCATGAGGAATATGCTGCTTGTCCCTTATTTTTGGGACACCCTGTACATGACACTTTATCGGACGAGAAGTTTTATATTCATCATTTTATTTTTAATGTAATATACGTATATAACTTACAACATAAGATCGTTATCTCTTTTTTTCTTTTTAATAGATTTATAAGAGAAGTATGAAATACGCGATTGTGCAATTACAATTTAATGAAATAGTAATCAATAATATTACAAAGACATTGATGGAAATTTTACCGACTATAAAATTTTAAAAACAGTGACGATGCAATGTAATGAGGAGAAGTAGAGCACATTAAAAATATGAATCGAACACGAACTAATTATGTGATATATTTTTTTTCTAACACTTTTGGAAAAAATAAATTTAAAAGAAAATTTCTAACGACGTGTATTCTTATATTAATTGCGAAGAATACTTAACGTAGTCTGGTCTCAACCTACGCTTAATTAAACACATAACGTAGAACGAGGTGCGCAACACATTACAGAGATACACAGAAGTCTCAATTATAATACTTGATATAAAATACTGTTTGAGATTTACAGAGAATATGTTATGTAAGTATTTTATGTTGTCCATGTACACTTTAGAAAGTTTTAGATTTTTATTTATTGTCGCTGCTTAGAGTGTCAAAAATTATATAAAAAATGGAAAACTTCCACGTTTGAGTGAAGAAACATGGAATGAGGATAGGTTTCAAAGCAAATGTTCCGTGGTCCTACCCATAACTTGACAGCTACTTAAAAATTTATTAATAACTTCTATGTAATTAACTGTACTGTATTGATAGTTGATACACTACAAAGATGGCAACACTTACCTGAAGTTATAGAAACATTACTTTTTGTCTCTTTCTTTCTACAAAGGAAATGCATCGCGTCTTTAAAAATCATAAAATTTTCCGAATCCGTAGTACGCCAAACACGACTATACGGTGTTTTTCTTTTAACTGGAAACGCAAGAATATCTCCTAAACTGTTGAAGATATGACAAAACAGTTCTTGGGTTATTCCACGCCAAATCGATCACGTTTTCCATTCTGAGTCAGGGATTTTGATGAAAATTAAATATGTTGTAGTTCATCCAAAATTAACGGGAAGACCCCTCCCCGAAGGTTTTTTTTTTAAATTAAGTCTTCATTTTGTTGGCACTGCATTGGTTTAAAAAGTACAGGCCAAGGCCGCCAAAGTTTGTAATTTTTGCCTACTTTCGTGCCGTCGTCACGTATGTACTATGTACTACGTACGTACGTACGCCATCTATGTACTACGTAATTCTGGTGAGTATAGGGATTTCGTGATTCGTCGCAACTATGTTTCTTGCACTGTAGCGTAAGTAGCTCCATCTAACAGACATTCGGTATTGGTTATTTATGCAGCATTAATACGTAGAAGGTAAAATACGGGTCAGTGTTTGTTGTCGGTCACGTGTTCCTCAAGTTTCTAGGTTGCCTAAGAAGCCACTTTTCAATACCGGTATATTGATAACATGTACTTATCGTATTCTCAACTTTTCAACGGTTGCATGAATAAACAGCCGCAGGTACAGTAGCCCATGTGATATTTCGCGGTTATAGATAACCAATAGAATACACGCACGTCGCAATATCCCCGTATTATAATTTCTCCGACAGCGGCACTTCTCGAAGGTACGCAAGGTGAGAGATAAGTAAGCCGAGTCCATTTACAGTGGCCGGTGATTTATCGGCCGTGGAATGTAAAATGTCGTTAATCGTTTTACATCCATCCTGTGCGCGCGCGTGTGTGTAACACTCCGCGGGCTGCCTATACGTATATAGGAGGTATATGCCCCCCATCTCTGTGTGTTCCCCCTCCATGCGTGTATCAACTGTATATGTACAGCGGGCGATACCGGCCACGTTCAAACTTCGATCGTTCGATTGATTTAAGGCGGCAGTAATCGTCTGACTGAAAAGACTGCGCTCCGCGTATGTACAGACGATATTTTCGTGTTTATGTACGCGCACGGTTGGACGTTAAAGTCCTTTCCCGTTTCAGCGGTTCTTACATATATTTCCAACGGTGTTTACGTTCTTACTAGGAGTCGCAGGAACACGAAAGGAGAGCCATCTACCAGAGGCTATTTGAGCCGACGTACCTCCCGCTTGTATATCATATTGCCACATTAACCACGTCGCTTCGGGTCGTACTTCGCGACTACTCTAGTAGCCCGAAAACCAACCTTAACGTTCGCCAGGGAGTGGCATGCAATACCGGGTGCTTTCTCCAACCTATCCCGCCTGTCTGCTTACCTCGTCTTTCTTTCGCGACCGTGTCCTCCGGGGGCCGGGTATGGAGCAGATTCGGGCACTTTTTATTTAACCCTTGGACAGCCGATCATCCGGCAATGATGCCGAGGGCCAATGCGTGATCAGTGAACACGCGTATCGAAGTTTTTATTATACATTGTATAGACATTATTCTGAACTTTTGACATTCTCAGTGTTGTCGTATATTTACAATTAATAGCAAACTGGAATGTAAAAAACATATGCATTTGTACATACATAGTGTACATTTTGCAGATACATATGTATTGGGACGGTGCAAATTTTTTTATGAGGTTTGCTCTAGAAGAGTAAACTAACAATAAAACTGAATGAAATACGTAATGATTCTTTTGTAACATACGTATTTTCAATAGAAATTTGTGTTCTAATAAATAAATTGGAAAAATATTATTTATTCTGAGAATTTATATAATTAAATTATATTAATAAATTTACAATTTAGCACAGAGTAGAGTTGGCGTAACAGCTTCTGCAAACATATCACAAATGTTTTTCGCGGTGTTCGTAACGTTCATTACATTTATTTTTTATTTTTTTAAGGTGCTCAATTTCAATTTTATTTTAAACAATAAAACTAAATTACAACTAAACTAATAATAATTTTGGTTCTTAACAACAATTCACGGTGTTTCATTGACTTCGACACACACTACATTAACATGATTATTTATTGTCTCCACAAAACCGTAGCAATCACATCATCTGTTGAAAACCCATTATAACTTCTGCACTGTCCTAATGTGATGAATGTCGCATCTTTTCTAGTGTATTTATTATCGCTACATTGAAAACACAAAGACGGATCATATGTGATCGTGATTAAAATTGTCGAATTAAAAATTTACATAACATTTTAATTAATTGATGCATCAGAATATACGTTTGCATTACCAATTTACTGTGTTCAGTTACAATTTTTTATTACTTTGTTTGTTCAACAATGGTTCTCTTGCTACTAACGAACATATTAGACATTGTAACGTTTTATGGGTAATTGTATGTTTATTTCTAATTTTTATTTGTCGCAATTTAATATTTCTGTTACCGTATAATTTGTTTTAGTTTTTTTTTTACTATTAAAACTTCGGTTTTGCAGCACGCAGTTTTACAATCTAGTGAAATGAATTTATGTTAATTTGAATGCAGATCACATGTCTAAATTTGTAATTTGTGTTAACGTGTTCATAAATTGAAGTTTAATAAAATTGACCGTAACTTGTCTGACGTAAAACATTCAGTAAACTATATGTACATGTCAGTTGAACTGTAATCAACTTCAAACGTGCCGTCAGTTAAAATTGATCGTAGGATTCGTTTCAGTCGATAGCATATCAATCGACACATAGTTTATTGATAAAGAATGAATGACTCTGTCGTGATTCGGCTCCTGTGGAGACACCTTTGACTTCGTTTGTCGAGCAGCAGGGTGTCTCCATAAATGTTTTTGTATCTCTTAAGGCAAGCCTTCGTACGAAGTAAGAGTATCAACTTTTTGTAGATGTAATTCAGTGGTTATGATATTATTTTTTATAGTGTACTTACATATGTCTTCTGTTTTAAATTTCTTCTTGTTAACAAAGCTCTCTTTATTATCTGTTCTCGATGGAGTATTCCGAGTGATTATTGTAAAAATAATTATTTATGTTATGATTTTAACTTTAGATTGTTTAATTGAACTGTATCTGTATATAGATTGACCTTCATTCGTTGAATAAATTTCACTTTCATCTTAACTTATTCGCTGCGGTGAACTTTGTTGGAAAGTAGTTCACAGTATGACAATGAAATATTTGGGAGAACTATACGCATTTTCGAAACAAGTTGCATAAATCAATCATGAAGTTTACCAGTAATTAGTCCCAAACCTCCTTTCGTTTCGCTATTCCATTACATTACGTTCACTTATAACAACGGTATTATACAAAACCATAGATGAATAATTCTGTATGTAATACATTTTGAGAAAGAGAGACCAAACTATTACTACGTACAATATGTTTTAACATCTGTGATTTATGTTTGTTTTGCCTTTTTCTTACTGTATTTTACAAACCCCTGTAGACTATAAATGCATTAAATCTGTTCGTCTAATAATCAATTACGCCGGAACAATTAATGTAAACTACACATTCAACATTAAAACTACCGACGATAAACGCATATCTATTTCGATCGGTCGATACATATGTATGACTAACTTTTGGAAACTTACAAATTTGTAAATCAACTAATTTCTTCACTTTCATATCGTAATAAAAATTGCAAGAGATCTGAGAAAATATATTATTATTATTATTATAGTATTTTAATAATCGTTATAAGAGTGTACTCACAAGTTATTTTGACTTGTTTTGTAGTTCTAGTGTTAAAAGAACACGATCGGTGAAACTAGCGTCCCTCTACATTCTAAGTTACCAGTACAGAAGAAAGTTGTTTTTACGCAATATAACATGTAATAACATGCAATAACACATTATTCATGTTTTGCCAGACATTTGTCCGGTACTGTATATTCTATGTAATTTTAAATTATTAACAGAACTTACATTATGTTTGACAAACAGACTAATTTGTTTCTATGTAATATATTGAAACATGCAAATAATTATGTTTGTAATAAACATAAACATTTGACAAACAAACGTTTAGAAACGCAGAATGTTGTTCTGATGTAACAGTGGTCTGCGCAGGATACTACGGACTTACACGCTTAAAAGATATTAATTATATGTCGGGGGTTTGGCATTCGAGGAGGTAAAGATGTATTACTCGATATTTAATCGTCCGTGAAAGTCGATACAGCGGATCAGAAAGGTCGTGGGTCATTGGCAATCTTTCTGAGGATCGGCTTATTTGCCAGCCTTAGCATGCTGGTGCGCCGCGGGGGTGCTCGCTCTAGATTCACATTAGATGCCGACGTGTTCCAAGAATATTCCTGCCTTCCGCAAGATATATGTTTCTTCGTATGCAAAAGCAAGATGACCCTGTGATAGATAGGGACGTGGAATGAGCTTACCTTGCTTGCTCCTCGCATGTAAAGCTGGATTCTTACTATTCGTCGAAATGGCCGGTGTTGCTAGCCATCATCAAGCCACGGTCAGAATATTCGGTGATGGATTTCGCGTAATGATATTCATAGTGTCTTTGTAACGACATCTTTGAAGCATGTTCCGACGAATGCTCAAAAAAGCAGAACCTGGAATTGAATCTTAAGGGGGTAATCATATTTGGGTGGGGTCAAAAATTAATCTTCTTTGTTGCCTTTTCTTACAATATAACATTTTGAAAATGTGTACCTAAGATGTTACGCTTGAATTCGATGAAATTACAAAGTTAAAACGATTTCAAGAAAGTGGTGTATCGTCAATATTCAAATCATATACAAAAATTGATAACGATCGCTGTCGTCGTGGTTTATTCTTTTACGAATTTATTCTGTACGAAGAACTCAAGTTCCTTTTCCTATTAATTTTTAGTTTCAAAAATCGCTTAAAAATGTCCCCTCAAAACGGGAATATGTACCCCCTTAAGGTAGCATATGATTTGACAATACTTACCTACTTGGAAATATACATAATGTCAGCGCAAAATGTGTCTAAATCCAAATTAATCTCTAATAGGATACACGTGTACATGAATTTGTTTTTATTATAGTTATGTCCGCAGGTTTTAATATACACTCGACGCGTGATACATGTAAGATCTTATAATGTTATCTGATATTATTTTCTTGAAGGCTCCCACAAACCAATGCGAAATATTCGCGGCGATAAATTTTTGTGGAAATTTTTCGCATTGGTGTGAACAGTTTCACAAGACGCCATGCATTTTAAACAGTTGCGAATCTATCGCCGCGAAATATTCGCTACCGCTGCAAATATTTCGCGTTGGTTTGTGAGAGTCTTACTTTGATTGTTTTTGTTATTACGTGTCACTTTGTGCTTAACCAGAAATTTGTACCTAAATGTGACGAAGAGGATTTTTGTACCTGAAAGATAATTGCTGTTTTTTATTTTATTTTGATATGCAGGGTGGGGCATTTAAAACACGTCACCTAAATAACTCGCTTGTTTTTGGAGATAGAAGAAAATGCATCAGACCAAACTTATTTGGTATCGAAGGACTCATAATATGATGTTACTAATTTGCTGATAGGAGGAGGCGTCAAGGAGATATGAAGGTCAACTCTGTTTTTTTTTATGGAACGGTATGGTTTTTTACTTACATTCTGATAGTGTTTCAAGCCGAATACAATGACCTATTATGAAGGTCATACAAGGTCACTCGAGGTTAACTGCAAGAGAATACAAATTATCTCAAAGTACTCTTCAAACAATTTCGTGTCTTCTCTGGTGGCATATCGCTCTTGTAGTCGCTAATAGGGTTTCACTTCATCAACAATTAAGTGAAAATAATTTTCAAAAACGTTTACAGTTTTGCGAACGGGGAGTATGAAAACTGCAAGACGATGAAATGTGTTTAAATAAAATTTTGTTTACGGATGTGGCTACATTCAGATATTCTACTTTTGAGATAATCTGTTTTCTCTTACAGTTGGCCTTCAGTGACCTTGAATGACCTTCATAATAGTCCAATGTATTCGTCTTGAAACACTTTATCAGAATGTAAGTACAAAACCATACTGTTCCATTTAAGAAACAGAGTTGATCTTCCTATCTCCTTGACGCCTCCACTTATCAAAAAATTAGTATCATCAGATTATGAGCCCCTCTATACCAAATAAGTTTGGTCTGATGCATTTTCTTCTATCTCCAAAAATAAGCGAGTTACTCAGGTGACCTGATTTAAATGCCCCACCCTGTATATGAGAATACCTTCTAATAATATTAGTGAAAGCATTACAGTTATATGTATGTCTTTTTTTTTGTAAAAGGTAAGTGTTCGGCACTAGGACTATTTTCTCCATATGACAAGTTGCTACGACCATCCGTTCCAATCGACATGTGACTTAGTGTTCGATAAATAACTCAAAAATAAAGTTCGAGTAATAGTGTGTGTTTTATAATTCAGTGGTGTACATTTTTGATAAATATTCCAGTGTACCCATTTTACAATCGAATCGATTTTATTTTAAGCTTCAGAGGCTATGTTCTTCATAGAGTAGGTACTCTCTGTTTATGGTTTTCTTCGTTCATTCGTTGTTGTTTTCGGCTGACATTAAGGGCATAATTTTCCCAGACTTGCTGATAAATACATTATTGTATACGTTATTGTATAGGAGTACTGAAACGTTCAGGCCTCGTTCCTGCGTATAAAATGGCGTCATGTTTCCGCGAACGATCTTCTTAAGAGGCCCGAGAAGGTCAACCAACATATCGCATGACCTCCGATCGCCACTTAATTCACAGTGTAAGTGGCGGCAAGGGGGGTGTCAAGTGGTTCTAAAGTACTGCATACTTGCAGGCCGTACGCGCGGAAAAAGGAAAATGTGAGGAAAGAATTTGACGGGCAACGGAAGGTAGTGGTGTAGGGTCACGGCGTCGATCGTTATTACGCGACTACTCTCATCAGTTTCGGCTCCATACGAAAGTGCCGCCGTGACTTGCTCCAACTCGAGCCACGAATCGTCGTGAATTCGTCGCAGCTTTTGTTGGTAATTTGCGGTAATATTATAATCAGCCCCTTGCCGAGCCTGAGTAAGATGCCGGCTCTCCACCTCGTGCAGAATTGATGACCCGTGAAATCGTACGGCTCGCCTTACGTACCTTGCTCTTGTAATATTTTGGGCTTGGGTCTCTTTGAGCCGATCTTGTTCGCCGAACCTTACGAAAAGTATACCGGGATGCTAATGCTCTTCTATGCATTTTCGCCAACATCACATTAATGCAGTGAACGACTCTTTTAAATAGAGGAAGTATCAAAAAAACTACTAACCTTATCTAATTTGTAATACCGTAAATAATAGAGGCGTATGACCTCTTAACCAATGATATTTGCGGACGAACCGTAATTTTGACATTTTCGACTCGTTCTACAGAGGAGTAAAACGTTAATTTACAAACATTTTTCACCAAGTATTCAATTGTTGTAATCTCGGTCAAAATATGCCAACACTTTAGGCTAAAACATTTAATCTATTCATTTGAATATTAATTCTACGATTTCGTGTCAGTTTTGTGGATATTTCGAGAATACAAAATTTGATCAGAAATTTTAGGTTTTAATGCTATTTTGCTAATTCGGAATACCAAAGATGAATGTAAATTTTAGGACTTACAATTAGAATTAATATTTACCTAAGATGATTGTTCCTATAATGCGATTTTTAAGCCTGATTACATCATAAGAGAAAATAATTTTACTATTTATGTGTTTTTTAATTTTACAAAGCAAAAGTAAATTGAAATGCCGCTATTCCAAACTACCTATATCATAATAAAATCGTTACTTTATATCATTTTACAATTAAATTAAAGTTTTAGTTACTTTTTATTTTTCATTACTACTGAGAGTTTGAAATACATAGAAAGGTTTATTAGTTTCCTTATGATATACACTTTTATTTGTCCTCATCCTCTGCTGTAATTTTTTATTCATCCTAAACAAACTCGTATTCCAAATATGTATGCTACACTTTCTCTACATTTCACTTATTATCCTAAGTTCGTGTCACTGATTATTGATAAATGTAAAGTACAACACTGGACCAGGAAGTTTTAAATATCTTTCGTTTTAATAGTCGTGTTCAAAGAATCGGATATGAAGCAAACGGCACATTTAAGAAAAATTGAGGAATAAGTCTACGTTGCTAAACAATTTTATTGTATCAAATCTATTACATAGACATTATATAACCAGACAAATTTAAAATGTTAACCTCTTATGTGTACCTTTAGTTTTTCTTTCATTCAAGCATCATTCCAAAATTGTAATTAAATATTTACTAGGAAATTCCCAAACAAAACAAGGTACTCTACTAATTTGATTGTTGTTAATATTGATAAATATATTTTAGGATTTATATCTATAATATTATATAATCACGCGCCTTTCACATTCAAATTCTACGTCTTTAGTGCGCGCGCAGTTAATGCGCTGTGAAAAGATCAGGCGGCGAATAGTAGAGTGTGCAGCTAACGTGGAGAGGTATACATACTTGTTTGTGCCTCTCCTACCGATGTCTGAACTCCGTTCCACGTAAAAGCGTGACGCTCTTGCAAACAGTGTTTTACCTATCATTCCACCTATACAGACCCCTGTTCGTAAGAGCGTTCATTGGTAGAAGATCGGCAGTGATAGCGAGCTACAATCAATCGCATGCGTCCGAATCGGTCGGCAGTAGTGGAGGCTTCGTAGATCGGTTGAAAACTCGTGCGAGCGTGAGGTTATTCTTACATGGAACGGAGTTTAGCTTGCTCTACGTATACTGACGTGCCGTGATCAATAAACGTAGAGCGGGAGAGATTGGACTGCGCACTTTTGAAACAGTAAGCGGAGATGAGCGTCACATTCGCCGGTGACTCACGCTCAGTCCCCCGCTCTCTTTCGCTCGCTGTCCTTTTCTGTTCAGGCAACATACGTTTCCATCAGGCGTCGACCGATTTGTTTGATTACTGAGACCTCGTAGTCCTTCCCAATACGTCGAAAATAAGGCGTTGGGTGAATTGTCCAATATCGGTGCCACTGTAACTACAGTCCAACGTTAGCTGCGGAGGCTCGGATCCAATTTCATGAGTGGTGGGAATAGTGTCTATCCACGCTAACTGCTCTCATGGGGGTCCCGAATTCCGAGCAATTATACCGACCTTACTGTACCTACGGTGTGTCCTATATACCTTATAAAAATATTGAATATTTTTTTTAATACCCTATATATTAAATAGTATACTATGATGTACACTACTTTTCATAAAAGCCTTAATATCTTAACGCTGCTGTTGTGGCATAGCTTCCTCTTGCACTAAACCTCTTATTGTTAGTAGAATAACCCGCCGCATCAGACGTATTTCACGTGTATTTTGCCGGTGTTTTCAACAATTAATAGCTTGGAAACGAAGTCTCGAATGCAGTTTCGTCATTCTTGATTTTTGTCTTAGTTTGGCATGTAGAGTCCACTCTGTGAAAGTGTCCCATATTTTTATTAACACCCTGTATACTGACCATACTTATGGTTGCCTTGCCACATCTAAATATCAGGTGTCTAAGAATCCCTGTCTACGAATACTGGTAATAAAGTAATTTGGAATTAGGTGATGTTCGTTACGTATATAATTCTCGACTCGACAGCGGATTCTGAATCCCACTCGCTCGGTCCCGCGTTTTCCTAGGCCCCTACATCAGTATACAAGAGGGTATATAAGGGGGTTTGTCCACCAACAATTTTCGTTTGTCGCCGTTAATATTAAATCGTATTTTTTTGTGTTTATTTTGTTAATAATTCGATTCTGCTGGGTGGACAAACGAGGACATATCATGGACAAACGATTCCAATGCTTAGTTTAGAGAAAATGTAATATGAAATACTCAGAGCTATCATATTTCATTATTTATGTTTTGTTTGTTACTAATTCGATTCTGCTGGGTGGACAAACGAAAATTTGGGGTGGACAAACGTGGACATATCGTGGACAATCATATCTCAGTTAGAAATTAAGGAAAACTGTTCGTGGTAGTATTGATATCATATTCTCAATTTGTTTATATAACTTTTTTTTGAAGGGTGGACAAACGAAATTTTTGGGTAGACAAACATGGACAAATCGCGGGCAATCATATCCAACTTGAGAATTAAGGAAAAATGTTCATGGGGGTGCTGGTGACAAATTTCTTTATTTGTTTATAAGTTTTTTTTAAGGGTGGACAAACGAAAATTTTGGTTGAACAAATGTGGACAAATCGCGAACAAACGAATACTGTTTGTTTTTCATAAAATTTTTACATTTGGGGTTGCTAACTTCACAGACCTATGGAATCTGGATATGGTAGCCGCGACATGTAATTTCTCGACATCCTTTACAATGCAATATTATCATATAATGATCCATTGTTAAGAAAAATTAATTTGAATATTGGTTGGGTACACATGCTGTAGAATAGGGTTTGGCCAATATGTCCGTTAACTGCTTATCGTTTCTACTTATTCTAATCACTAGAATGCGGATGTTTTTATGTTTATAGCCCACACGATCGGCTAAAACTCAACATAGAAAGTTGTTCAATGAAATTTAATTAGGTTGTTATTTTAGTCTGAAACTGACATCAAACAGATTTCTGTTCCGTTGTAATTTCTGCTAATTAGTCCATCATAATTTATATTTACATAAAAATGTTTTGCGTAAACGTGTCAGATAAATTTTCAAAGATAATTTTACTTGAAAACAAAGCCTTCCATGAGAAAACTAGATTCTATATTTTCGAATTTTTTGATAAAAGATAACTCGCAGTTTTATCATGATTAGTCGTACGTCCTGTATCTAGGGTAAATGAAGAAAAACACTTATCTAACCATCTCTGTCAAATTTGAAGATCTGAAAAATTTCAAAAAGAAAATTTGTATTGTTCAAGGGGATAAATGTAATGCCAGATACAGGTTCTTTCGTGACTTTTTTTTTTTAAATTATTTGAAGCTCATCCATGTTTTCTTAAATGGCACCATCTACCTACCTACTTTGATTCTTAATATTTATGTAAAGAATATGATTTGGTTTGGTAGGTTGTACAGAAGTATGCACACAAACTTTCGTTACAGATATTGTATTTAAGATCATCGGAAAGTCATGGTGTTATATTTTATTATACTCTTTCTGACACAATTTTGAGAACTACAAAATCAGAAGCATTGAGTGCCGCATTGGAAAAAAAGCTGACTGATTTTAGCGACCGTAGCGTCATTTAATGACCTTGGAGATGACATTAATGAAAAGTCTGTTTATATAATTACATTCATCCTCTTGATAATAACAATTTTTCTCTTTGAAATTTTCTTCTATCTTGAAATCTAATACTTCCATACAAGTAGTTGATCTACTTCTCGCTTTTCCTCCTTCAGCAGTTGCACCTTTCATTGTTGTGTTGCAAGATGAATTCTAAGTTTAGGAAGAGACGAACATTTCTACGTTCGGCGAACATCCCTAGCGTACTCACAAGGGAAGTTACCCAGATGTTAAATTAGTTTTCAATAAATAATGGTTGGACAATATCGTCGACATTATCGAAAGACCAATATCTCCCAGAAAAATGGCGTCAACTTTTTCAGAATTTTTCTGGTCAATACTAAGTTTTTCTAACGAGTGACATTTATTAGCTTTAGGTGTGTAGACAGATGTTGTTTTATATGAAATTAAAGTATAAGTTAAAACTAGTTGACTCTAGTCAGACTTTATGTATTTTATGTATTGTACTAGACAGTCATCAGCATTGTGCTGATCAATGTACATGTTTGAGTTTTCCATTTAATTACTCATTAATAGACTGTGGATTTCATGCATTTATAGCTTATAGGTGTCTGTGAAATACAATGAAGGGTAAAAGTTTCCTCAGATGCAACGAGTTTTCTATTTTCTTCCGAGCCCAATAAGATACTTAACCACTTGCGCTGACAGCCAGGTCACAAATGCGTGTAATTTCGACGTATGTGGCACGTCTTTCCAGCGCAAGGGGTTAAGGGAAGAAAGAACTTCCTACTTTTGTTTTTGTCTTTATGAAGAACCTTCTAAAATGTGATTTTGCATAAAAATCTGCAGTTTACTCATTAAATAATGTAACATTTGTTCTAATCGAAAATCATGTTGACATTTAACTATTTTTAATTACAATTACATATTTCTCTTAACAGTATAATATTGCATACGAGTTACCTTTTATAATGTATAAGGAACTGCGTTTTGAAGAATGTCCCCTTCTTGTGTTTCAGAAGATATTGTGGGTGTTCACTGTACACATGGTGTAAATCGTTCTGGATACCTAGTTTGTAGGTTAGTAAACATTTTTACTACCATTACCTTTTTTAATGACCTACTACATGAATTATAAATTAAAAGTGAGCATTTTGCACTAATCGTTATTTAAGAATCCTAATTTATTTATAAATACCTACATAAATTTGTATATCAATTCAGTTTCATTAAATTTTTAACTTCTACTTAAATGAATTAAATCACGTTGGTTAGTGAGCAAACTAATATTTTTTTTATTTATTGCATCCTAGGTACCTCGTGCAACAGTTAGGATGGCACCCTGAGGAAACTTTGAAAGGTAAGTGGTTTCAAAACTGCCACATGTAATTTGTTAACCTTGGACTGCGAATTACTCGGAAGCAGAACGCTCAATGTGTACGATGTTCTGTGTTAATAATTTTAAAAACATTCAATTGTTTGTGTAAATTTTATGTAGTCATTCTTAAATTTCTTGTTGCAACGAATGAAGAACGTCCAAAAGGCGCTGTTCGCAGTCAAAGGGTTAATATGAAATGGTTTATTCGATTTATTAATAAATGCACTGGAATAGCGTTGATAATAATTTATTTTGCTAGATCTACTGTGTATTATCTTGTTTAGTTAAACCCCTTCCTGGTTCACTGAAATTACCATTTTGTCTTAAGAAATGACCTTCGGAAATTTTTTCTAAAATTTATGCGTAGTTCAATGTTACAGCCGTAACAATAATATCATGTACCTTTCCTCACTCTAATTTGATGGTAGATTAAGCAGCAAAAGTAAAAACAGTTCAGCGATTTAGACGTCGAAATATCAAACGAAATATTATGAATCAAGTGTTACGCTCAGCTTTGTTCGTACATTGCGACTATGAAGTAAAATAGTAGAATTGTTGAATTACGATCAATTTAAACGACACAATGTTAGAAAAGAACTTATAGTGGTTGGCTAAAGCAACAATTAAAGAAAAACGTGTAAAAATTAAATAATTTAAAAGTAATATACATCAGTTGGTTTTATTTATATTTTACAATGTACTGTTTCGCCATCAAACATGCTGTGCAATATTTAACAAAAAATTAGCGCAATACATAGTAGGTCGCGATTACGTGTTTCACCTGTCTATTTTTATGTCACGTATGAAATAACCTTACGCACACTGAAATATGTAAGTAAACAAATATCAATTTGATAGGCGATTAAAAGAGGTCCCCTTAATTGCATATTACTCACCGATCACATTTAGTCGTTTCGCTTAAGCAGTTATTATATAGATGTTTTTTTCGCGGACGAATCCATTCGGTCGAAGTAAAAAAAAAAAACTGTTTTCTGTCTGATTGTGCACGTTATCCAAGCGTACTTTTTGTCCCTGTTTCAGCATTCGTGGAGGCTCGTGGGTATCCCATCGAGCGTGAAATATATATAAACGCGGTAAAGAAAACACCACAGCACAAGAAGATCGATACGAGTAAAGTCAGTTTGGAATCTAACAATAATCCATTGGGATTGCCTTCAGCGTCATCGACGCCGAACATAGTCAAAAGAGTAGCACGTCCGTCGTTAAATTCTTTAGGAGGCCGGTCGGCATCGTTTACAATGGGGCCACCAGGTTTTGCGCCGTTACGTCGTGGTTTCGGAACGGAAAATTCATTTCGGTCGCAACACTTTGGTTTTGGCGGTCCTCCGCCACGTTTTCGTCATATGCCACCAATTCCACCGCCACCAGGTCCTCCACCTATGTACGGGCCTAGGCCGTTCAGGTACGGACCACCACCCCGACCGGCACTACCTCCTCCGCCACCTAGACCGGGATTCCTTATTCCAGGTTTTCCACGACAACCAGGTCCGAATCGAGCTCCTACCGGAGCACGGCTACCGCCCGGTCCACCGGCACGGTTGCCACCACCCAAAATGCCAGCACTTCTTCCACCACCACCACCACCACCCCCACCACCGTCCGCGAGACCGCGACCTGTCGCGTTAGGGCGTCTTCCGGCACAGAAGAGAAAGCAGCACATAAGACAGATTGCAAGGCTGGTCAAAAATTCCGATACCTTGATCAGACGGGACGGTCAGACGAGCAGATCTTTACGAAAACTACTCAAAGAACAGGACTTTACATTGGACACATTCGAAGAGAATTTGCTTACGGTTCCCGGTCAGCTGCGCAGACGATCAACGAGAGGGAGATATCATCAGGGCAAGTGACGACATGCCGTCTAGGAGGCATGATATGTGTGGTGTATTTTGACGTAACTCGTTTAAATAATTCATTCGTATCACCTTGTTCTTTGTCGATTAAGTTAAAAACAATGTTTTTGATCAGTATGTATGTAAAATAACTTTAAAAAATGTTAACAATGGCAAAGATAAAGCGAATCTAAAATGTATTTTAAACGCGTCGTTAAGTATTGCGGGCATCTCCAATTTATAGTTAGCGAAAACCTTTGTCTATAAAAAGTTAAATATGGTTCCCTAAATTAACACGTACAGTGGTGTCCACGTATAGGTTATCTTTTTGAACCGCGAGTAGATTACCGTTTTTCTCCCTTCACTCCTTTATGGTATATGCCGCACTAGGTTGGCTTATCTTTCATCACTAGTTGGCTGCGGACAGCAAAGTTGTCAAACCAATATTTCAACAATAGATTGTCTGTCATTTTTATTTTACGTTATTGAGATTACTTTCCATAAACTGTGAAGATCTTTATGATAAATGTTTGTCCAAGCACGGTCTCAATTGGACTATTTTAAGTTATGTACCAATATGTATTAAACAGTTTGTAAATCGGATAGCCATAAGCTATTTCACTTTTATCACACCTAACACAGTTCCAGAACTGTAAACCGCGACACTACATGACACGAAGAACAAGAATAATGGCCTTAGAGAATGTGGTGTATGAAGAAATGAAGAAATCAAGAAATATCACTGTTACGGCGCGAAAATGATTTTCGATATACCGTTATTTGTTTTTAAAGATCTATAGCCTGGGCATTTAATTTTTCCTTGCAGATGTGCCATTTTTAGTTTTGCAAAGAAACGACGACTGTGTTTTTCAAAACATATAATACACAGTGTTCCGCGAACTCTCTTTAAACAATATGCGAAAATGTTACTAATGAAAGTTGTAGGTTTTCAAGAATTTATTACTACTATTTGTTTACATTCACAGTACCACACACATCTTCCAATATGTTTGATAACGAAATTAGTAGGATAAGCAAAGTTAAATATTTCACAAACAATAAGTTTTAGAATAAATTTACCTTAGTACTTTTATACTCAGAAGCATAACTAATTGTAAATCCATTTAAAAAAAACAAAATTGACCTGTATCTCCTCTACGCTTCCAACTGTCAAAGAACCATTATTACCATATTATATATTGCTTTAAATCCTATAACTTTTATTCGTAACATTGTAGCGTCTTGTTTGAAATAACGAAGATATTTCAGATGAATAGAATTCGTGAGAGTCACTGTACGTTGATATATAATTAAAAATAGTCCAATGTATGCCATGTTTGGACCTGTTTTCATAACGAAAATCTCGTCAATCCATTAAACACATTTTCATTAAGAAAAAACAAAATTATAAGTAAATGTTACTTTTCATTGTTGAATTGAATCGATCGATCTGATTTTGAGTTTTGCGCTCTCACTCACTTGCAATGTCCATCTCGCTCGGTGACTGAGCTCAGCGCTCGGCGTTATCTTAACCCTTTCTGACCTGAATTATTTCTTTCAAAGAAAAGAATATTTTTTTTGCATATGATTATTTCGTGGATATCAAAAAAAAACAGAAAAATTAAAATAGCGCAATTCTGCGAACCCTACAAGTAGCCTACTCACGGATACCGCTGTATTTGGTGTCTCTATTGCATTCGAAAAGAATTTTGTATTAAATTGTTTAGAGAGTTATTGTTACTTTGAAGAATTCAGCAAAACCAATTGTTGCTTTTCTTTAACTCTTTAATGCACTCTTAAAATACCTTTCTGCGTGTGAAATCTCTACCTGCCATACAAATTTTACAGAGACCTAAAAATATACCAATTTTATATTGTTTGTTGAATATGACGAATGTTGTGGTATACACGTTCAATGGGATTTAAATCGACGAATAGGACAGGCTGATCTGAAAGCGATATGTTATCGTTTGCAAGACAATACATGTTCTTCGTCAAATCCATCCCAAATTGGGTAACAAGTCACTTCCAAGCATATGAACTTAATTAATGCTACGTATTTTTTGTAAACTTAAACTATGGATGATTCTGTGTGGACTGAAAAGTGGACTCAATTTCATATTTATGAATTTTATACTTGTGAAACTTGATAAATCAGTGCTTTAAAGGTAAAGTTTCTATACGTGGGAATTTATTCGAATTTTTTCTAATTTACTTTTTTTGCATTTTATATTTACTATAATTTCAAAAAATTCATAACATTGAGATCGGATGAGTTTTGATATACTTCGGAAACGCATTGTATATGTATAATTGTTACATTATATTGTAAGAAATTAAATAGGATTTCCAGTAGAGATATATATATATATAGTTTATTAAATAAAATAATGGTATAGTCAAATAAAATAAAACACGCAACACACTAATAGTTTAACGTCTCGGATTAGTTACTTCACGACTCTCTACACGCAATCACACCAGTCGACTGTCCGAGTGCAATCTCTCCATTCGACTGTCTGTAGGTCCCAAGCCATACCCCTCACAAAGGTTACCCACACACACCTACAGACACACTAAACGCAAGGCGCTCAAATTTCCATGACGCAGTCTACAGACTTTCGGCGCCAACATCGATATCTCAGTTCCAAATATTCATCGTTTATACAAAACACTCAGCTTACTCTAGAGTCCACACTCTAGAGCCATCCTGCAGGGATATTTGCCCTCAAATATCAAATGTATTTTCATCATCTGACAATGACTCTTCTAAGTCTGCTATCCAAGGTTTCATATACTCTGCAGCAGTTGACGTTTGTCGCGGACCTTCGTGTTCACCCACCTTTTCCACCAAATACCGATCATTGCGTAGTACACGGGTAATTTGATACGGACCCCCAAGTATTTATGAGCAAACTTCAAACCTGGTCCCGATTGCGTTCTTTTAATAGCAACCAAATCCTCTTCTTTATAGCGGCGAGCTTCTTTACGATGCCGATTGAAACTACTTCTATTTTCCTGTTGAATCTTCAAAATATTGTTCTTTGCGCGACGCCGCAATTCGTTTCGAGTTTCTTGAAACATTTTACTCCATTCATTACTGATTACCTCTCGATTCTCAGGATTGCTTTTTAATTTCATGTCAATACCGAATAAGATTCTAAAAGGTGTTGTGCCAATATTACGATGAGGAGTTGCATTGAGGTATCTCTGACACACGTCCAGGTATTTATGCCATTCTTCAGGTTTAGGGGCGGCCAACTTAGTCAATAAAGGAATAATTGTCCTATTAACCTGTTCCACCTGACCATTCGCCCTTGGCATACCAGTCGTAATAAGGCCAGCTTCAATATTTTCTTCTCTGCAATACTCCTGGAACTCTGCGGAAGTAAATGTAGTTCCACGGTCCGAAATAATTTTCCGAGGGTTGCCAAAGATTGTTGCTTGTTTCTTCAAACAGTCGACAACCTCAGCAGTACTGGTTGACTTCGTAGCATATAGCCACACAAATTTTGAAAACGCATCTATTACCACAAAGATGTGTTTATAATTCTTGCGGGTTGAAGGAAGAGGTCCCAGATGATCAATGTGATATACGTCTAAAGGAACTTCTCCCTTTTCGATAGGATATAATAGTTCATCTCGTTTACCACACTTTCGGTCGGTTAATATACACACAACACAGTAGTTCCGAACCTCTCTTTCCCCTTTAGTCCTTAAATTTTTAAACCAATAGTCTTTTTTAACAAGTGTTTCCGTTTTGTTACTAAAAAAATGTCCGTTCTCGTGAAGCTGTCTCACACAAAAATCCATTTCTCACTACGTATTCACTACCACTATTTTGTCCACTATTCACTGACTCTAGTGTATCTCTTAAATCTTGATCATCACGTTGCGCTTTTCGCAATCTCATAAGCACACTTTTCTGACATTCATTAACCCCTTGCCCTACGATTTTCTTGACGTTTGCAGACTCCAAGATTACATTGTTGTCGATAGTTTCCCAGAAACAAAAGGAAATCTGTACTTATCGCAACTGTATTTTTACTCTAATAGTTAAGAATTAATGTTAGCAACGTGGCATTTCACTTCGACTAAAAGAAAACCGAATAATATTCTTCTATGTTGAAACGATTTTGAAATCGTCAACACGAGTCTGACTCGATGTTATAGGGCAAGCGGTTAATAAGCATACACGCCGGAATAGGGTGCCGACTTAACGCATTTACATGTCTCATAACATTTCCTGTGCGATGTTCAATCGTATAATCGAACTGCTCTAACAATAATGCCCATCTTGCAACTCGACGTTACAGTGGTCACCGTAAAACGCCTAAAATAAAAACGCCACCGGGTGATCGCTGATATTTCCCTTATTTACTCATATTTTGCATTGAACAAATTACTATAAGCACTCTAACATGTACACTTTCGAATACAATGACGTATAATTTCCGAAAATACGTGTCTTTTTTCGAGCTCGCAAGTAGGCATAACCCCTTAAGTAACTCGAAAGTTTGACTGGAGACGATAATCATTTTTAGGTTTAGGATACCAGAAGTGTTCAGCGGTGAGTAACTATAGTCACCTTTAGTACATACCGAGCGCTCGACTTAAGTAAGGAAAGGGTTAATACGTCATGTAAACTATAAACAATCAAATTTTAAAAAAGATGTTGATGTATGGTTTGAATAGTTAACGACAAATGATATATTTAATGCAGTGGAGGTTATTTTGATAAATAAAATATTTTCATTGAAGCTTTATCCTCCGTTCATGGCAAGGTTGATCTATATCGAAAGATTTATTCTATCTTCAAGGTTCACTTGAATAAGCTTTTGTATTAAGAAGTGTATGATAAGTTCATGCAGTATTAAGTTCCATGTACGTACTGTTATGTTCTTCATATATTTTACATATTTGTAGCATTACATTATAATATGATACTACATATACAGTAATGTCTCGATGAGTGCGACGAACTCGGATCTGGTTTTCAGCTCATCATAAATTTGTTTTTTTTTTTTGCACGAATCTGAGATATTTCAAGTTCCCTCTGTAGAGTACGTAACTGTTGTCCAATGAGGGTAAAACTAGATTCTCGAGTTGGTCCCGAGGGTTGAGAGTTTGGTAACATTTAGTGAGAACCGTTCTACGCTTGATATGGAGGTATTGTTACGTAGGCACGATCAAACATCCACAGGGGAGAAGGTCGACGCAGGCCATGACTCTGTCGTACGTCTCGTGTCTCGTTCCGAGATATTAAAGTGATTCAATATTCGGCCCCGGTCATGGGTCACGCGTGTAGGAGGGACACGTCTCTTATGCGCCTGGCCATATATCACGAACTGCCGTTGGCGTGCGTGGAATAATTCCACGAGAAATTGCACGCGTCATACACGCGAGTAACGCCCTGACTCTCGGCGATCTTTGCTAGCGGCCTTGGGTGCGTGACTTGAAACAAGGAAGGGTGTAAATCATCACGGATACTGTATCTCCGTTCGGAATGCACTGCTCTAAGGTGAAAACGTTAAATAACCGCCATAGAGCTTCTTCCTTTTCAGTTGAAATAGTTCAGGGGAATACGAATGAAATCTAGGGCATGAATAAAGTACTTCCGGGGGAGACTGGTTAGCAGTCAGTCTCGTGTCGGTTATTACTTAGGTGCATGCAAGAATAGCGACTGTTTCTGTGATTACAGTCTTAATTAAAACCTTGACTCTCTCAGTTTTTACTATTGGGACAATATGTGTCATAAGAAAATACATTTGTTTCTATTTGTTCTTTATTTTGTGAGTTTAAGGTCGCATCAACTTGTAGACTGCGGATTTTTATGCAAAATAAGATTCTCTAAAGTAATCTGTGAAGACAATAACGAAGGTAGGAATTTCCTTCTTCTCTTAAGTATCTTATTGGGTTCAGAAAAAAGTAGAAAACTCATTGCATCTGACGAAAGTTTTGTCTTCTGTTGTATTTCGCAGAGCCTTACTGGCTATAAATGTACAAAATCCGCAGTCTAGTTATTAGCGACCACAGTCGGTGGTTCTATATTTCACAATAGAAGTTTATTAGATTTTTTGAGGTTTCCTTCCGTTTTACAAATTTCTTTAATATTGTTCGGTATTTAGATTTGGTTTTTGGCGTCTTCTATGTGCTTATAACCCGATAAAAAGTGTTTAATGGTTTATATTTGTTGACAGGATTCACAATATGGTGGAGTTGTTTTATTTTGGATGTACTTACGCCTGGTCTTTGTGTGCTCAATTATTAGTCTATTAATTGGACCGTTTATTTTGAAAGTGGTACAAGTCCATTTTCCAATTCCATTTCATTTTATTTTAGTTTTCACTAAATTAAGCATAAATTACGTCATTGACCGTTTATTTTGAAAGTGGTGTAAGTCCTTTTTTAAAAAAAATGAGATATGACGTAATTTATGCTTAATTTAGTGTGAACTAAAATAAAATGAAATGGAATTCGATAATGGACTTGCACCACTTTCAAAATAAACGGTCCAATTATCATTTGCTCTTTTCTCTTTGCTATTAACGAGATATAAGTATTTACGGATTGTCATGAACACTCATTACTTTCATTATTACTTTATTACTAATTAGGTGTATTTACGAGATGCTAAATGCTCTTGTTTAGAAGTTGAATATAGCTTTATATACAGGGTGTCAAGAAAGTGCATGTCGCGGCTACCATAGCCGAATTCTACACCTTTGGTCTGGTGTAGATCGAGGTAAGGAAGGTGCCGCAAAATTGACCATGACCTTGAATTTCAAAGTTAATTTTTGTTCACTGCATTATATTCTACTCATCGGGAGGATAAAAAGTGCGAACACAATCATAGGTCAGAACGCAACCGATCTTTTGACAAATGATGTGAAATTTTCATTCATTATGAAATTGATTTTATTTATAATATGTTTACATCTCGCAATCAGATAGAACTCAGATATCGTGCTATTGGCGAAGCAGTAGAGATTTTTCATTTTTAACTGTATCTTTTATTCGAAGGCTTCGAAGGTTTAATTATTATTCAATTTATTGTGTTTCAATTAAAGAAAGGAATATTGGTGTTTGTGTTACCTATCTTTTACATGAGAATAGTATTGTAGATACATACAGTGAAATTCTATTATGCAATATGTATGTAGAATAGTAGGTATATGTAGAGAATACAAGAGTAGAATATCATTATTTTTGTATGGAAAATTCTTACTTCTGTGTTATTTTCATGTAGGTAATAATATTTATTATTGAATTAAAAAATTGTGCATACAGAAAATATAGATCAAGTTAATTTACCTTTGTAATTTAAGAGAAAGAAACTAGCTACTTGGAGCTAAATCGGGGAAATACAATAAGTAACAGAACCGTAAAATAATATGTTAGTGTCTTATGGTCTTGAGATATAGCATAATTTTCTGTTGCATGATAGATAGAAAAATTGGAAACAACATTGTTAAACTTAAACGAATTCGAATCGAATGCTTGCATCGTTTTACTGACGTGCTTTTCTATTTTCCATGACTGATATTCGTCTAAACGCATTAAAGTAAAACGGAAATTAGAAAAATGTAGCTAAAACTTTTCTGTGTATATTTTGCGTAGTATACCTTTTAATTCAACTTTGGTCATAGTACTTTTATCGATATTGTTTGTTTATAATTATCGATTACGCTTATCTATAACAATTTAATATATTCACTTTTAGTCTGGTAAAGTTATGAAAATCAGTTATCAAAAGACATTTTGTATAAAAAATATTTATAAATATTCGTAGAATATTGCACAGATTTGCATCTTCATGTATATTGCGACCTAACGCAGGTAGCCGATAGTCGCGGCCATCGTCGCGTCTTGAGCCGTTAATACGGCCAGCAACCCGTCATAAACGGGGATTCCTGGACGGTTGCACATTACGTATAAAACATTCATTGTCCCTAAGACCACTTCTTTATTGTATTTCAGCGCTGAGTTCCAAGAATACCAGAAAGAATACATATACCAAATCCCACCTACATATTCCAAATCATACTACCGTATCTTCCACAACATATACCAATCAAAATCCTGCATTTGCCACCAATCACAAGTCGATCCATTGTAACAAGCGTCTATGCATACAACCACCAGACAGAACACATTCAATAAGAACAGATCTCTCAATCAGAACAAACACAACGTAGTTTACACATACAGCACATTGTTATATTTACGTTTGTTTTAAAGTTTAAGTGTGTTACAAATTCGTGTGAAATCATTCGAAACTCACACATATCACTAGACTGCAGATTTTTATGCAAAACAACATTGTCGAAAGTAATTTATAAAGGCAATAGCAAATGTAGAAATTTATTTTTCCTCTTAAGTATTTTATTGGGTTTAGAATAAAATAGAAATCTCGTTGGATCCGATGAAAGTTTTGTTTTTTATCATATTTCACAAAGCCCTATGTAGGCTATAAATGCATAAAATCTGCAGTCTACATGTCACCATACACCATCATAGTATCTTCCAACGAGATCCGTGCGGTATTAATTTACCAATGAGCAGTGGCAAATTGCAAGCTTATTGCGAGTACACCGCGTCAATATAAGTGTCCGGATGCTGCTGGAGATAGTATAAGTATGACCGACAGCATGCAGAAGAGATGTATGAATGTGCTACTTCTAATAGAATTCAATTCCTAATCTTATGCCCTATCTTTTCAACCTATTCCCTGGTAAGCATGAAAAGATTCATCGCGTAGCAAAGAAGCGGCAAGCAATGAATCGAGCATAGTTTTCGTTGATTTCGCGAACGTAATACGAACAAATAAATTTTCCAAGGAAGTGCACAAAAAACTCCGCGGGTCATTTCAGACATGAAGGATTTTCGAAACGGGATTCTGTGCTCAGCGCGGACGGATACTAAATATTATCAAGGAAGTCGGTGTATTACGACGAAAACGGGATCACACGAATAGAAATGTATAATTTGTCAGAATCGACGAGCGCACTGGAAGTGGTACACAGACACAGGATGCAACTGTAGATCCATAAGCGAAGGACGAAGTAGATGAGGGATAAACCGGGGATTCGAAAACTTTCCTGGAGGTGGAAAGACCCTTGCCTTTCTCGCTGCGATCCTGATTCGCAGGACCAATCCGAAAAGCGACTTCTTGTTCAGAACGGCTAGGTTCACGAGAAATAATAGTCCGTTTCGGTCGTCTAATCCTGATCCCCGCTGGAGACAATTGTTTTCCGGTACTCGATGGCCGAGGTAGGTACCTATATCGCCTAGACATTAGATTTATCGACATATTTTCTCAGTCTTTTGAGAGACTTTATTTATTTTTGTACAACAACATCCGTCGTGTCTCCGTCGACCATTTCTCTCCCTGTTCGCCTTGCTTCGAGCATACTGGACTCTGTCGATGAAATCGCCGAGAAGGACTACGATGTAGAGAAGACAGTCCCCAGAGATACAGATAAGTAGCCTGTGGTGTGAGCGTGAAAAGGAATCGGAACGAGAAGAAATAAACGCAAACAGATCTGGTTTTTACTGACAGTAATTAAGGAAAGGATCGTTGTTTGATGTAACGTATCTATTTTGCCTCACAATTGTACAGGCATCTGTAAATTTTAAGTATTATTATCAGCTTATTTTTATCGAACTCCGTAGTTCTTTAAACCAGTGCTAGGACAGCTGTTGGATAACGACACCGAATATGAGACCTCTTTTATGTTTGATTAAATGTCGGGTAATCGAAAGGGAAAAAATTAAAAGTGTTTATGCTAGTATCTTCGTAATTCATTTCTACACATTTAGCAACAGTATAAAATAGTGAAAATATCAAAGAGTACAAAATCAGTGGTTTTAAAGCTAGATTCCTGGATGTTGGGTATATACCGATTTTGCCTGAAATGAGTCAATTTGACTCAAACATCAAAATTGAAGTTTTCTAAAAAAAAATTATATTTAATTTTAAAAAAATTTTATTCAAAACAATTTTTACATATATATTCTGTTTCTAAAATACATTTTCAGCAGATTTTTTAATTACATTTAGCACAGACACCCTTACTTCTATTTCTTTTGCATGATACTTGAACTTGACAATTCAACGGTTTGTCAATATTCTCTATATTAGATAGAGGCGTGAAAGTATTTTCAGCTTGATGGTCATAGTTACTGCTTAGTTTTTTAGACAATTGTAAAACAAATTCTTTTCTTGAGATTTTTACTTGAGTGACCTCCTAATATAAAACCCAAGCATTGATTGGTTTTCTCTTATTTGGGTCAGTTTTTTTCGCAATTCAAGATCTCTTCGATTTTTACCATAATAGCAACCCTTATCTAGAACTAAAATATGTATTTACATTTACGTAAATACATCTTATAATTAAATTCTGAAATTACCTTGGTACACAAAGATTCTTCAGAAAAAAATAAATTTTATAAAGTTTTTTTGTGTTACTAAAAATGCACTATTCTCTCCGATGCCACAAATCGAAATGGAAGAACACGAAGAATTTTTTATCAGAGCCTTCATAAAAGCCTTCAACAAAAAAGACTTGCAACAAATAATTTCACAATATTGAATGTACAAGTTTGCAATAGATTTCTAACTAGTAAATTGACAAGCTTGAACATGAAAACTCTCGCATCAGATGGTTTACAAAAAATTTCTATGCACAAGAAATAAGTTACATGTGTCTAAAACGACCAACTCTAAAAATATTTAATGAGTCAATTTGACTCACATCCGTCAAAATAGGTATAGCACGTATGGATTTTTGGAACTAAGGAGTGGGGAGGGGAAGAAATTAGTATTTGTATACATTTCATAATTCTATTAAAAACCAACATATGTTTTAAGCAAAATTATTTAAGTTTTTCTATATATGTATATAACAATAAAATCGTAAATGAGTCAAATTGACTCGCTTCGGCAATCTAGTGTTAAGAAACTGTTTCTACTATAAGACCCTGCTTAAAATTAAAAGTAAAAGTCAAAATTATCATTTAAAATTGAAGTTATTTATCTTTTTGCTACCGTTGAAACAGTTTGGGCATAGAAAGGCAACATTAGTAGCTCTACAATATTTATGGGCCCATTTGTAGCACTTGGTGCATTGCAGCCATTGTTCACCAGTATGGTCTTTAGAATAGAAGCACAAACAAAATAACATTTTACGTCGTCATTCAATTTCGTTTCGGAACTATCTTTCTTGTTAGTTTGTTCCTCTTCTGAATCTTCATGAGGACATAATAAGTATCTTATATTAGGAACAGCGTTGGGTCTCATACTAGGAACATCCTAGTTTCGAAAAAATAAGTAAAAGTAAGCTGAAAACAGTTTATTAATGTTTCATTTAAACGATAATAGAATTGATCGATAATACTAAGACCCAAAGCTAACGAAGAAACTGATTAAATAACTTAATTTTAATGTTATTACTTTTTATGTTATACGTTTCTTGGTGAACGGTAATCTCATGCGGACCACGCTGTCATTTGTTTTAATTGTTCTAAACATTGCTGTAGTAGTGCAGCACTTCTGTGTGGAAATACAGAAATGTTTGGTTTTCGGTGCCGTTACTCTATCGTTTAAACAAAGTACATATTACGAATAGGAATATTCATTACAAACTTATATTTTGTACTTTTAGTACTTTGTCTTATTGTTAGTATACGTGTTGACAGACTCGTTCCTGGCGGGGGTGCAAACGGTGCCCCCGTACATGTAATTAAATAATATTAAATTAATAAAGGCCGCAATATTGTTTTTGCACTCGAGCGGCCAACAACCCAGAAACGAGCCTGCGTGTTAACTTAATTAAGACTTTCAATAGTTTTCTAGTGTTTCCGGTATGATTGACATGTGGTAAGTGCTCTAATAGTATTTCAACGAATTCATTGCTTTAAGAAGCATTATTATCTAGAAGTAATCGAGTCACAGCAACGAAGCACCAAAGGCAAACCAAGATATGTATCAAGCATTACATTGGTTTTTAATTATGATCCAGCATAATTTTCGTTTACGAAAAAAATGTAGAATACTTGGCAGATAAGAAAATGGTTTAATTAATATGATGTGATTGAATGATAGGAAAAAGATTTTATGTGTAATATTTTTATGATTAAAATAATATTTATAAAATTACTTTATTACTGTTTTTCAAAGAATGCAAAAGCTTTGTGCGGGCTGTAATACTTCTGTGACGTTGGTTAGCGAAAATATAAGATTCATTAATTTGTATTTGAACAGACGTTAATATATTATTTATTTTTACGAACACTTTGCTAGTAATCACTTTTGCATTCGTGTACATATATTTAAGTATTAATTAAATTTTTTACAGAGAACATCGCATGGTACAGGTTTGGCAACGCATATTTATGTATCATGTTTTAAATATTCATGATTTAGAAATATACACAGAAAATACAATGACATCGAAGTACACCCATATGAGAATTGCATTGAGATTGAATATTTATGTATTACTAACATTTTTCTTGAGGGACTAAAAATTGAAAATAAATTTTCTGAAAGTTACTAGAGTATTATTACATTCTTAAATACTATGACAATAAAATAGTCCTGAAACATTATGTCTAAAGTTTTGAAAATAGACGATTCGAAGATATGTACAATAAAGAAAGAGCATTAAGCGAGCTTTACGAACTAAATTCGTGCTTCAAACAGTTGTTTATAAAAATGCTCGTACCCGATACTCGATTACTGCTGAAAGAGGAAATCACCGCATCTAACTGTCGTGTGATCGTCTAAGACGATCTTGTGGATGCGTTCCGACGCGGATTCGAACTTTTCAAATAATTCTTAAAAAGCCGCAGACCGACAAACAAGTCCATAAAGACTTCGCTTCCTCTTTCTTTTCTTCTTTTCTTCGTTTTCTCAGATTTTCCCAATTTCTCCCTTCGACCAGCCGTTTAGCGGAAATTTTACATTCCACGAAGGTGCTGTGTAGGGACACATTCAAAATATGCGTGGCGCGGCACATCGCGCATACATTCCGGTGTTTACATGAGAATATATAAGGCGTTGCGGATAAGTGTGAATTCAAGAAAAACATGTTTTGAGAGAAACGCGCTTTAATTTAATTTTAATTTAATTCATTTATATTTATATACGGGTTGTGAACGCATTGGTACAATGTATGTACAAGTATATGGAGGTGTAGAGGACAAACAAAAAGTTTAGATATACAATAATGCGAAAAGATATACAAGAGTTTGAAAAAATGTATAGTAGTAAAATTAAATGTTTTCCATAAGGGTGAACTCAACAAAATGTTCCTTTGCTTCATTAACTATTTACTCGCTTTTTTTTTTAATGTTAGGGATAGTAAGTACACCTATAAGATAATCGTAAATTATTAATAATTATTAATTGATAATTGTAATACTAGAATGACGATCGGGTAAAGCTGAAAGGTGCAGTACCCTAGAGTGTGGACTGTGTGGAGTTCACCCTTACTACTGGCACTGTGAACGCTCAAAAGTGTTTAATTTTCTATAAAAACTTATTCATTTTATACGCGAATCGGATTAACATAAGAATTCAGTCCATTTTTTTATATTCTCATGGAAACGAACATTTCGATTGTTCGTATTGCGTCATCCTTGTTCCCACACCCAATCCAATAACCCTAAACTGCTTTCTTACCACTGTATTCATTGACTGTCTAGAAGTTTTCTTCGATTTTTGGTAGGCATTCATAATTTTTCTATCGAATTAATATTACACTATTTTGACTGTGATAGTGATATCGGGTAGGAAGATACAAACAACGCGGTATGAACTACACAGTTTTATTACTAAAGAAACGCGAGTCATGTGCGTTGTACAGAACGAAATGTAAGGACGGGAATGTCCTAAAGAGAACACGCGATGGCGCCACCACCGTCAGGTCCAACATCTCGGTGGGGATCGCACCATCTAGATGCGACTTCTCCAACATTTCCCCTCGAGCCGCTACAGGAGAGGAAGGACCCATCCCTTATGAACGAAGGAGTCTCATTCCAAGGAGCTGAACGCCATTCTCGTGTTTCACCCGTTCTAGCCTCTTGGTGAGGATGTCCGCCGCCATCTCTCCCGTTGGTGTATGCTCTATGGACACCAGTCTTTTGTCGACAGCGTCTCGCACGAAGCGATGCCTTATATCAATGTGCTTCGTGCTGGAATTGAACATTGGATTCGATGCGAGTCTCTGTGCGCCGATATTGTCGTTTCTGATGACGACCTCAAAACTCTGCAGCAACCTACGTGTGTACACGGCCTCCTTGGCTCCTTCAGACAGAGCCATGTACTCAGCCTCCGTTGATGACAAGGCCACGGTCTGTTGTTTCTTAGACTCCCTGTTCACCGCAGCTCCGCCAACGATGAAAGTATGCCCCGTGTATGACTTGTGATCCATGTGGCACCCCTCCCCCCCAATCGGCGTCCACGTATATCACTGGGGGGTCGCTGAAACGCGAATATGCCAGGCTCATGTCTCGGGTGCCCCTCAAATAACGCAACACTCGCTTGGCGGCCTTCCACTAGACCTCCGTGCGACAGTCGTTGAATTGGCTCAAACGGCTGATCGCGTGTAGCACACACGTAGCTGTCAGGCCTCGTTGCAACGGACAAGTACATAAGTGCCCCAATCAGCTCACGATAGGGGACGTCCTCCCGTTGATCGTCAGTCTTGGCCTCCTCCTTCGACAGATCGATGCCTGAATCGATTGGCGTTGAAACCGACTTGCAATCGGGCATACCGAATTTTTCGAGGATGTCGTCAATGTATCCTCCTTGAGTCACAGTCATGCCGTTCTCGCTCCTTTTGAACTCCAGACCCAGGCAGTACGAAATGTCCCCCAAGTCCTTGACCTCGAACTTGGTATTGAGGTATCTCACGAGTCCATCAATTCGATTCTTGTTGCGCGAAATCGGTAAAATATCGTCAACATAGACAATGATTGAACATCGGCTCTCGACTGGTCCAATGTGATACACGCAAGGATCAGCTTCTGATGGAACCGCTCCGAGCTCTCTTAGTTCTCGGTCCAACCGGCGGTGCCACGCCCGTCACGCAGCCCGTATAGAGCCTTATTCAAAGAGCAAACCACGTTATCCTTCCTGAGTTTTGCCAGCATCCCCTCCGCTCTTTGAGTGGGTCATCCTCCGAACCGTCTTGGACGATATGTTCCAGGATGCTCCCGAAATGTTTCGGAATCTCCATGCGGACCTGGTCCTCGACGTCCCCATTCAAGTAGGCCGTTCCAATGTCGATCTGTCGGATCGTCATACCGCGTTCCACAGCCAAGGCCACTGCCACGTGTCGTGGAAATCGACGCCCGACCTTTGGGTGAATTCTCGGGCCACAACACGAGCCTTCCGTTTCTCGATTGTTACGTCTGAGTTATATTTGTTCCGCAGAACGAATCTGCTCCCGATCAAACATTACCCTTTTCGTCGCTCCACCAGCGTCCAAGTGTCGTTCCTGATCAGCGACCTCACCTCCGAAGCCATCGCGTTCTTCCACGCCAATGAGTCTTCTCTTGAAATCGCTTGATTCACTGGAACCTCTGCAACGTTGGCCATTTCCGTTGGCTCAGATACGTCTCTGCCGTAGACCTTTCGTGGTCTACCCGGTCGTCCGGTTCTGATTATACGAGGATACCCGCGTCTCCGACCTGGTAATGTCTCCTCGAGTCGATCAGCCGCTGCATCCGACTCGATGGGAATCGAGCTGAATGCATCCGAAGCTAACCGACGTATTTCTAACGACCTCTGTCTTTTCCCCTCCAATCCTACGGTCCCCTCGCCCAAAGCGGTAGCTTATGCTCCGTCTATACATATATGTCTATGGGTCCAACGTCTCGGTGTGGATCGCACCATCTAGATGCGATTTCTCCAACAGACCAATGTGGAAAATGTTAATTTTCAATTGATTATCGTACTGCAATTCTTTCGAATAATTTTGAAATATGTTTTATGCGTATTCAGAGTAACTATCTTGAATGAAAGTAGAAAACTTAGGTGATTGTGCCCTCATCAATCGTTTGTGCAAGTCAGTTCAGTCTTTTTTTATGAATGTATAGTTTCAAAATTCGGATATAAATTTGTTAATAAACGTGGCTTCAGTTGTAAGGAGTATTCCAATTTTGTTACACTAAAAATTGATTAACTTTTTCACGCCTCTCCCTAAGACCACTCGCAGTCCACGTTCAAATTGCAGTTACAGTACTGGGTCAATACTTTGGAATAAACACTAGTTCTTGTATTTCAAATAGGGACGTTACTGGCGTGAAATTAAGTAAGTTGGAACTAACGAAAGAAACTAACTGTGATAAAAGTATTCGGTCAATAGTTGTATTCTAAAATAATTATTAAAAATAAACGATAACGTAAGTTCGAAATTAAAACATAGTACAACTAATATTTTCTTGCATATTCTCACGAAACAATGACTACCTATATCCGTACCATTCACTATAATTCGTTTATATTTAAAATTTTTTAAATCTTTAGTCAGAAAGAAGTTAGTGTGATTGTTAATATTTAGGGCAAAGGGTGACCAAACAAAATATTGACCAAATTAATTCAAAATGATTCTTTTCACATTTAAATAGTTTGACTCTCCTAAAAAAAAAATATTTTTAAAAAATTGCTATTTTAAAAAATAGCTTACTGGGTGCTGAATACTTTTTGCCATAGTTGTATATCGAAGTTGGGTCGACCTAAGAAAACAACACTTAGGCAAGACAGGCGTTGATTGTATATTGTAGCTTCAAT
This sequence comes from Dufourea novaeangliae, assembly GCF_001272555.1. NCBI lineage: Eukaryota > Metazoa > Arthropoda > Insecta > Hymenoptera > Halictidae > Dufourea > Dufourea novaeangliae. Next base: position 846,321 of record NW_015374040.1, on the reverse strand, counting down.
GATATCGCTAATTCAAATACTACAGCATATGGTGTTTGTTCGAAAACATTTGTTCAGTACTGTGTCTAACCGTGACCGACGCTGCGAACAGTAAAAATTTGCGTCAACCATAACGATTGATGACAATTTCAAGTAGCGATAGTAATCGCAGTTGTATGCTTTTGAAAATACAGTAGAGTCTGCTGTATCCGAGCTAATAGGGCGACATCAGAGTTCAGAAAAGGAAATTTTCGGATGATAGAACAATCAGGTTTTTGATACTAAACTCAATTTATTTATATAGAGATCAAGAAAATTGACAGTCTGCTTAAATATTTATGTATCCCTATCATTTTAGTGTTAATTTCATGCTAAATCGTTCTGACCAAAATTAGTTTCGATCTAACAGAGAAATATATACATCGTATCTAAACACTACATTGTATTGCATTTGCAAAAAAGGAGTTGTATAATAGAACATTCGAATATTAAAGTATTTGCATAATGGTTGTTCGGATATGGGAGGCTCCCACTGTACTGCAAATAATAAACGGTTTCTAGAAGTCGTCGTCGAGAACACAGCAACAATAGGGTACACCTCTTTGGGAACAGATAGGCGCCATCCGCACTCTACGAGAAAATTTTCAAAATTCCTACAGACCCCAAAAGCAGTGGAAGAGTTAAGTGGAGTTTGAAGGTTCAGGTCGAAAAAATTCGGTGGTTCGTGCGGGAAAGTAAAGTAAAATACACGATATCACCTGGTGCACACTTGGTTTCGTTTGATTTCAGACACATTTTCCAACAATACAGTCGGAATCAAAGTGTCAGGTCGGAAAAAAAGGAACAAACTTTCATGTGACCCTTCAAACCTCACTTAAGTCCATGACTCTGCACCAAGGAGCAATCATCCTTGTCACTAAATGTTGCACGAGCCACAGGAAATCGAGTCTGCCTCAGGTCCACGAGTCTATAGTCAATTGTACCAGGTGTTATATGAGATCAATAAATCTAGATGCTACAGAGGCAATTTAACCAGCAGTAAAACTATGAAATATTCGTATTCTGTCCATGCACAGATTTTCCACGTTTGGATCATCGAGCGACTAATGAATTGGTTTTTTGAATCAGAACTTCTTTTCTCGAATTATTTCATTTCTCGTAGAGAGGGAATAATTTATTCAACAATACGGAACGTGACTTTTAATTACTTAGAATCATTCGGGTAGTAAAATAGGACAACTAAGAAATTCGAGGACTTTGATTGGAAGAACTGCTTAAGCCGATCGAAGAAAACTAGAAGAATACGAATACGGTAAAGTTGTCTAAGAACAGCTGATCTGATTTCTGATTCTGTCAGCTACTCTGTTGCACGTTATTATTTTATCCATCTATTACATGTAATTTCATTCACAGTTCTACAAATTTAGAAGATATCATCGTCAAATAATTAACCAATTCGTTCTATCGATCCGATGCGCTAGAAACCTATATGTAGTTGAAAGGCTGCAAGCTATGTATAACTTCGTCTGGTGGAAGATCTCGAGTTCCCTCGTTCAGATTGGCAATTAGTCCTGATTAATTCCTGAAAAATGATGAGAGGAATGCTCGCATGGTCTGCGGTAGGTAGGGGCCTTTCGTTCAAATAATGAAAGGCTAAAGCTAACCATATAGGAGCTGGTTGTCAAATTTACTGCCTGATCTCTTTTTCACCCTCCCGTCATCGATCTACAAAGGGGTTGGCCCACTTCGGAGCCTAACAGTGAAAGCTATTTTTGTGCAATTTTTTTGGCGAAAATGATGAAGTAATTGGGAAATCTATTAAAATACATTTATTCTGCATATTTTCATGTAGGCAGATCAATTTTTCTTTTTCTTCTGATTCACGTCTGATTGTTTTTAAGTGAGCACTTAATCGGTGTCTAGGATAATTTTAAAACGGTTCAACCTAGAACAAGAAGCGAAACTTTTTATATTCTATATGGAATTTATTAAAAAAATATCTAGGGATTTTTAGAGACGTGAGTTTTTTGTGAAAATGGCGAATATTCGAAGAAAAAAACTATCGTTTTAACCGAAAACTTTTGTATTAAAGTGTCCTTAGTAAGAAAAGTTTTTATGATATCGCAAAATTTCTACGTATTTCTCTAATAAATTTCATGTAGAACATAAAACTGTTTCGCTTTTTGTTCCAAGTCAAACCGTTTTCAACTTATCCTGCGCGTCGATTAGGCGTTCACTTAAAAACAGCCAAACGTAAAAACAAATTTTTCGTGCACCCGAAGATATGTACACAATAAATGTCATATAATAGATTTCCCGTTTACTTCACCATTTTCACAAAAAAGATTGCCAAAAAATGGTTTTCATTTTTGGGATCCAAAGTGAGCTAATCCTTCAAGGGGAAACTCTTCAGATTGATCTAGTATAGCAAATATCATACTTGTCCCGTCCATACTTGTTATTCTATGATAACTAGACTGCGGAAGTTTATGCAAATTAATAATTTCAGGTGCGAGTATCTAAAAATTAAAATGGGACAGAGTTTTGAATTTTGTAGCAGATACTTTACTACGTCAGTAATAATACACAAAAATAGTATTGAATTTTATTAAAATTTATACTTTATCGCATTTACGAAATTAGGGGATGCTATAAGTGTATAAACATCCACAGTCTAGTTATTACTGAGCATTACTCCCATCCATAAGTCATCAGACACTTATGCTGTATCTCGAACTCTCCGCTATTTATCTCTAGACACCTCTGACTATGCCGAGTATTTCACGTAGACATGTCATACACGAGTTCGGCTGGTCACTCGGCGTCGATGTGCCATAGGCACATACATACATACATACATACATACATACATACATACATACGTGGGCAATGCACTTCAATGCCGCGACGCGGCCTACTTAGCGGTCGGCTTGATTAACATCGAGTGATTAATAGACGCTCCCACTGTCCGTAAGCAACCCCAACAGCCGGTGCTTCGAAGATCTAATCGCACGATATTTATTGCCCTACGTATCGTCCACCTTTGGGCCCTTCTCCACGCCGATTTTGCAAATACTCCTTCTTCCTGCCTTCCATTCTCCCCCCTCTTCCTCTCTTCCCTTGCCACTCCTTCATTTTCTCATTTTTCTTTCCTGCTTCTTATCGTTTATTTTGTTTCGCCGCTCGAAGCCGTTGCAGCAGCACGAATTCTCGTCTTCTGTACTTTCGTTTTAGTGATACACGGTCTTCTTTTCTTTTCTGTCCGATTAGAAAGTATCGAGTTTCTACTTGTCGCGTGTACTGTGTCGAGGAAGCGTGTTTTACGTAATTGTTCGGGTTTTATTTACCACCGTATATTTATAAGATCATTTTGTAGTTTAGTTTGTTACTCTACTTTCGTCCTTTTGGACATATCTATACGTAGGTACACTTCTGAGAAATTCGAGAGGGATATCTTGTGATGAGACAATTTCTGTAATTAGTAATTTCCTTCGCGTCTCGACAGTTGTTTTATGTTTTTTTTAACCCTCTGCCGGGTGCAATGTGCTTCATAATATGATCAGGCACAATGTGTATGCGAGGCACAATTTGTACATAGTAAGGGATTTGTATTCTGTTCTTATGACATAGTATTCTTATTCTTTTTGTAAGTCATTTATTTAATTATTTCATTAACAGTACTAGTGGTGTGGCAACATTAGGTCAAGAATAAAAGTACCTTTAGTGTAACAAAATACAAAATAAAACAATTAATTTATACTATTTGAATATTTCAGTTGTTTCGTCGGTGTACATCTAGAAACAAGAATCGCAAACTAAATTAGCATGCATTGAACAAATTGCTTTTTTCTATTTCTTGTACTTCAATTTTGAAAGCCACCCTTGCCTGACTTGTGTGTTTCAAAGCAAGTATGTAATACATATTCGTTCTGAAGTGGTTCTGTACTAGTTTATTTTCGATCTTCTTCCGTGACCGAGGATGGACAATATCTCTTTTCAGTTTTGCTCGAAGTTCTTTCTCATCCAAAATATATGCGTGGAACAATTGTTTTCGGAATAGTCGTCTTTGCAATGGTTTTAAGTTATTTACAATGTAAACGACTTGGGAGTTTATGCCGAAACACAACCCGGTAAGCTGTAAAAAAAGCTAAACTGTTGCGACATAAGTTATCTACAGAATATCAGTTGCAGTTGAATGTAATGTAAACGGTAGCAATGTGCCTGACTGACCAATATAGCTGCAAAATCCGCATCGGTAACTAACTATTATTATTAGCAAGTAGAAGAAAATATAGGAAGGTATTACCGTAGTGGTGGAAATGGAACGCAGATTAATATGGTAATTATTAACTATTTTCACGTTGCTGTGTTTGCCAGGTCAGTTACGTTCGACTGAGAGGGTTAATGGAATTGAACAATTACTTTCGTCTATATTTATAATAAAACATTGAACGTAATCAATCATGCAATCATTCCCTATGCAGGTTTTAGATTACATATAGTTTTAATATTTATATTAGTGGTTAGATTAGTAGGTACAATATGTATATATACAGGGTGTTAATGAAAATGTGAGACACTTTCACAGGGTGGATTCTGCATGCAAAACTAGTGTAAGACGATAGTCAAGAATAATGAAATTGCGTTCAAGGTTTCGTTTTCGAGTTCTTAATTGTTGAAAATACGGGCAAAATATGCGTGAAATAGTCTGGCGTGATAGATTATACTGCTTACAATAGTCGATTCCCAGCTGATACATGGTATCGATCGATAGCCTAGTTAAACTTTTAAATGAAAAGAATCAAATGAACGACACAAACACGTGGAACAATTGAAAAGTGCGCCTCTTAAGTCGAATAATCCGCCATATCAGACGTCTTTTAGACGTATTCGCCCGTATTTTTAACAATTAATAACTTGGAAACGAAGCCTCAAACACAAATACATCATAGTGATTTAAGTCTTAGTTTTACATGTAGAATCTATTCTGAGTGGTCCACATTTTTATTAACACCCTGTATAATATAATTTACAGTGTGAATTTTGATTGTTATATTATAAGAATTCCGACGAAAGTACCTTTATGATTTCAGTAATTTATTGTAAAACAAAAATCTGAAATATGTCGTTTTGATTGTAATATGCTGTTGATCTCATGTAACAGTCTTATATTCCTTCAGTTTTCACCGATATAAATTTGTTACAGATTTGGACAATTTTCTCATTTGTTACTTTAAAAACGGATCAGTGTCTACGAAACATAAAGATAAAGCGTAACTCCCTGCTAACTAGAATAATTGTTTTATTTCCATATTTTCATTGCGCTGTTTTTTTGTATAACTTTTCCGTTTCATTTCAGACAAATGATTATACTGTCTTGATTCCATAAGATATACTCCAAAATATGTGGCAAGATTTGTTTTCCTGGCGATGCACAAAATAGCCATTTTTTAGAGCCCTTCTTTAGTTCCCATTGATGTATGTTTCGATAACTTCGACAAAAAGTTATGTATCCAAAATTCCTTTCAGTAAATTTACCAGTAATACAATGAAAAATATAGAGAGTGTTTCCGAAATCGCGGTACAACCAGAAAGTAAATCATTCTTCATGTAAAAGTAAGTCGAAAATATAGAATAAAATATACTAAGTTTCCACGATAATCGAATTTAACTATCTGCTGGATACGCAAATATTGAATATATGCGTTTTGCAAGGTGTGGTCCCCAGGTGTAACGTTGAGTTTTTAATGAAATTTAGAAAGTGATAGTGTGATTTAGAGTGTGGCCATTCGTTTGTGAGGTATTTCGGTCCAGGTCGTACAACACGAAAGGATGTGATTCTACATGTAAAAATAAGTCAAAAATATATACAATAAAATTTTCTCATATGATGATTGTTCTGAAGATAATCAATTTTCGAAACTTATCTGACACGTATAATACAGGGTGTCGCAAAATAGCTTCGACCCCGGGAAATGGGGGGTTCCTGGGATAATTTGAAATTATTTTGTCCTTAGCAAAAATGATATCCGAGGCTTTGTTAACGAGCCTAGTGTACTAGTGAACAATTGTCGAAATTGAATGTCCTATAACTTGGTTAATATTCATCAAAGTTCGTTCAAATGACAAACAAATTAAAGCTCGAATCTTCTCCGTTTTGAATTTGTTGTTTGATTTTATTTAACTCGGTGCCCAATAGGTAAAATCTCCCTTTATAAGGAGGGTCGTCAGATTGCAAAAATTTTTGAATGAAAACATGTTCCTATGATGGATTCCGGATGATGGAATGTGTACAACACTTTTAAAATAGAACTTTAACAAGAGGCTTTTCTTCGTAACGGAGCACTAAGCGTCGGAGTGACTGAATCAGGAATTAAGCTAATTGCGAAATTGCATAAGGCCTTATGTATTAACGCTCTGTAGTAGGAAGGGGATGCTTGTGGCCCTTAGTACAGGATGAGGAACTAGGAGTTTGGACTTCGGGCAAAATAAGGGTGACTAACTTGTTTTGGACAGAGCAGCGTGATCGTAATTATTCAGAGTGAATCGGAGTAAATAGGTTGGTCATCCAACACGGATGATGTATGGTATTTATATAACAAGAATGAAGGTAAAATAATATTACAATTACATAACAAAAAATACAGATAATTGATGATATTATAAATGATATTATTTTGGCAAAGAATAATAACTTCTGACCTTATACGCCATAATTACGAACATTGTTATCCATGAGGTACATTCGTTCTCAAATATGAAGAAATTTTTACAATTTGACGAACCACTTTATAAGGAAAGATTTTACTCCTTAGGCACTGAGTTAAATAAAATCGAACAGAAGGTAAAAAAATAGAACGTTCAAGCTTTAATTTGCTATTCATTCAAACAAAGTTATAGATCATTTTGTTTCGACAATTTTTCTCAATTGCACAAGTGTGGCAATACTTTTTGCTAGTAGTATAGAATCGCAGTTAACCCTCTTGATAAATTTTTGCAGTTTCTTGAACTCGAAACATTGATGCACGCTGTAAGCCGATCAAAAAATGTGTGTTTAGTTTTCTATGAAAATTGAACCGAACGGAAATAGTTAACTGATAAGTGGCGAAGCAGTCTTCTGTTCTTCCGGTAAATCTAGGATGATATGACGTTACCTTTCGTTGCGAGACATATCGTCTCGCGTTTACTCTCCTCTTACGTGTTGCGTCAGCGTTACGTTGGCGCCGCATTCGTCTATCCAGACTTTCAGCCGTGTTTACAATTCCAACTCCGACGGTTCGCGATTACCTTCGTTCCGGATCGCAGCCATCTTATACGATTTCTCCATTTGAAAATAAAAAAAAACAGAACATTTGACAGAAAGCAAAAACAGCAGACATAAATTGGTTGGTACCTGTCGTTGCTATAATTTCCTGCTTCTGTTTCTTGTGACGAAATGCTTCGAGTTCATTTCGTCATTACCCTGATGTGATAAAAATGTTAAATTTGTCATTTTATTGCTTGCACTATTTCATAGAGGGAGTCTTAAAAACTTCTATACTCAAAAAATGAAAAAATATTACGAGACGATAATTACAAATTATATTTTTATATTAGTGCACTTTGTAAAGGCTTGCAGGTAAATCTAAGCTCTCTTTTACAGTATGAAATTAAATTATTGATTAATCGAGTTCTGATTTATGATGGAAAGTATTAAAACTGAATATTTAGTTGGAAAAGATTGTAAACAGTTTGAAAGAATATACACACACGCTGGTAATCATGTATTAGATTTTCTTTTACACAGCAAAAACATTTCGGTGAATATTTCGTTCAACAAGTTGTCAGACTATGAAATACTATATTTTGATGGTAAATATGTCATTAACAAAAAGAAATACGTTTTTATCGTATAATGATGTATGGCCTTATATTACAATCGTAATTCTGTTGAAAATAGAATGATGTGAGACTGGAAACTTTAATACATCACTAAAGATTATGAAGTTCATTTTTCGAATATAAGATTTACGAATTGTTTCAAACATGAAAATTATTAGGTATTTTGACATATAAGGAGAAAGTATCCTACTCTTCTTAGAGACATTTGCAAAGTAATCTATTATTTTAACACACTGTATTCAATTGTCTTTTAGTGCTTACGAAAAATACATTTATCCCAACTTTGTAGATTTATTAATTACAGTGCATTACTCTTACTATCTGAAGGGTAACAAAACGATAGATGACATTAAATATGCAGTGAAAATTTAGTAGATGTATTGTTTTTCTCATCATGATCTTTAACACTCGCATAGTATGAGAAATTTAAAAAAATGTGTTTGTGTTTCGAAGATTGCAGTTTATAGATTATAAAGTAATTTTTTTATTTAAAAATATTTATTAGTAGATAAATGGTGAGCGATGTTCCGGATGCCTCTTCACAAAAAGTGGTCATGGTTCGTAACGGTTCATCTGAAATTAAAAATTCAGTAAGATTTATTGAAACTTGCACAGAATATTCTCGAGATGTTGTACTTAAAGAAAATGTAGAAAGTGAAAAATCGATTTTTTGAAAATATCTGACTGAGCATGACCCCTTAACGAAAAACCTTGATCAATCACAGCTCAAGTTTGCCGACTGAGCTCCTGCGATAACGTTGATTACTCGCTATCGCGGGAACTCAGCCGACAGACGCGCGCTCTGATTGGTTGGGGTTTTTCGTTCATATTTCGTTAACAAAGCCTCGGAGAACTTTTTCGCTAAGGAAAAAGTTGTTTCAAAACACTCCTTTCAAGGACTTACACTTCTTTTGGGACACTGTATATATACACATAGAATGAACAATGAAAAAAAATATTCGCAACTGTCCGTTTTGCCTGTCGCTTGTATAATGAAGAAGCTATAGATCGATTTTCTAAACGTTTGTATCATTTTTTTCGAATATATTTATTCGGTACTCTCAAAAAAAAAGTTACTCAGATATTACATTAGTCTTGAAACAGTAATAGTACATATATGCATACTTTTTAAAATAATTTTTCACTTTTAAATTTTTTAGATACATGCAACTAGAATAACTGGAAAAGAAACAAAAAAAATACCAATATGGAGTCCAAGTCTATTTTCCAAGCTTAAGCGATATGCAAATCCAGTTCGCCAGTCTGTCATCGCAGATGATCTTGAATGATTGCTCGAAATAACAGCATATTAGAAAAAAAAACGTGTTGGTATGTTTTCTTTCTATTTCAGTTATTTTACTTACGTGTATCTAAAACAAAAAACTAAAAAGCCACACAAATTATGAAAAAAAATTCATTTGTATCAATTTTCAGAGCTGTGTATGACGGACTTTGACGCCATTTTTCTGGTCGATATTGAATTTTCCGGGCGAGTGACACTTAACACGTTGACTGCCAGCTACGAGATAACTCGTAGTTGAAACATTGCAAACATGCTGGATTATTTAAATACCTCTACAAAATTTTGGCATAAGATTAATATCACAGTATAATTTAAAACAAGACAAGCAATCTCTATTAATCAAACGCATATATTTTCAAAGATTTATGACTTAAAAAACGAAATAAAGTGTGTCTGGCTACGTACTGCCTTTTCCACTGTGACAGTTAACGTGTTAATTTATTACAAGGCCGTGTCCTACAATTTTCAACGATTATTTTTAAAAACTAATTCGACATCTGCATAATTTCCATCGTCAGTAAGCATAAAATAGGCGAGTGATAGTAGTGTCAATTGTTCTCAGGTGAGGTTATAAATTAGAGCTGCAAGATCAGCACGTGACAAGGGGGAACACTGCGGGCAGCATGTAGACTGAACGTTCAGGCGTTCGCGGATAGAGTTGTTACACGTCGTCATACACTCGCGTAGTTTATTTATATATGTGATTCGAACAATGAAACGATAATTAAGATGCTGTGTAATTAGCGATTAGCGTACGCCGCCGAGAGCGCAGTCAGCTGTTGGCAAGGCACCGCGTCATATGGAACGCTTGCCGGCCCTCCGGCAACACACGATTGCGTCCCGAACACTGATATCGTTGAATAATTCACTGATGAAAGTAGCCGCGATATCTCCGCTTTAATACGGACTAATGTGCTCCCATTTCGTTGCCTCGTTTGGTCGTGTGACAACGGTTCGGAAAACAGCTTCGATAACTGATTCGCGTTTCTGGCTATCGTGCGAGAAGTTCGTGCTTCAGAAAAGTGCTGTTACCCAGGGTTAATAGAGACGACGTGCTTGAAAAAATGGAAAGGGATCCTGAGATTTTATAAGCATGTAGTTTTGCAGAACACATTGTTTCTGGGTAAGTACACACGTCTTTTTATTCTGTTTGTGCGGTATTTACCAATTTGCATGATGTTTTAAGATTTTCCGGGGAAACCTCGTCAAGAGATTCCACGGGTAGAAATATGAGAAAAAAATGTTGTAGGGGAATGTGGGGCAAGACGGTAACGCTAAGGAAAAACGTAAAGAAAATCAAATATATTATTCGTGTAACATTTATTAAAGTATTTTTAGAATCAATATCTATTCATCTTTATATTTAAATAACAAAACGGAGATCATAGAAATCAAAAACTTAAAAAAATACCTTCTTCTTAATTAACTAAATTTTCCCATTTGAAATTGAATTTACCCGCATGCGGGGTAAAATGGTACTGCCATGGGGACAAGATGAAGTACATGTTTTATTATTGTCATATTATAAAAACTATTATATATGTTATATTATTAAAAACTGTAGATTGACACATGTAAAGGTAATCGAAAGTAAAAAATTCTATTTCGTTTTTTTAATTAGAGGCGTTTGTGATTTTTCCGAAGTCCTTCTTCGTTTTCTAGAATTTGTTTTCTTTTTCTCTTGAGCTACTTTTTTCGAATCAACTAACTCCTTTTGTACGGCGAAAAAGTTAAAATCACTGTTTTACCACATCAATTATTCCTTCTCTGTCCTTTGGTCGTTATCTTGGGGATGGGTATAATGTCCCTTTATTTAGGATAATTTCAGTGGTTTCTGCAGCAATAAAATCAGAATCATTAAATAAATACCACCGAATCGTAGGGACAAATGCCACATTTCTTAAATCCGTTTATTGTTGTCCGCATAGTTGCAGCTTGTAAAAAAGCTTTTCCATCCGACGGGGACAAGCCCATCTTGCCCCAATAGCTACTTCATACTTCATAGGTTATTTGTAAAATAACCTGAATCATTTCTTAAGGAAAACTGTACATTTAGAAAAAAGTAACTAATAAGGTAAATTAACTTACTGCTTTTGGTCAAACAACATACACACAAATAAACTGCCACTATTGCAAACTTTTTGTAAACTTATATAGTTATTGAAAAAATGCAAAATCTTGTCGTAACTCGTGACACGCGTGGCCTGTATACTGATATTTTCATACCGATACTCATTTTCATCAATCTCTTTGATATGTCCACGTGTATATCGTAGTATCTATGGTTTTTTATAAACAATGTTTTCCCATCTTACGCCGCCAGTCCGTCTTGCCCCACATTCCCTTATAGCGTAAATATAGATCGATTGTGGTTTTATTTAAAAGTTGTAGTGGGAACAACGAATGTTTATCGAATTAAAGTCAATATGCATGATAAAGTGGTACAAAGAGTTAATACTGTTTTTACCGAGGTGAACATAAATGAACAGTTCATTTCCTGAAATGATTAACTCCACAAAAATAACCAGGAAAATTTATTTTAAATGTAAAAAATTAAACACCAGTCAAGTGCTTTAACGCTAAGTAAGCTCGAAAATTGAAGTTAGTCACTTTGATCTGTGAACGGTTCAAATATAGTACTTACGTGCAATTGGCAGTGTGAGGTTCCAGTTGTTCCATTGAATAGAAGTTAACCGTGTGTGAGACTGACAGTTTTTAAATTACTCGGAAATCAATTAATCGTTAATTAAAAATCGGTGACTCAATTGTGTTCAACGAAACCATTTCTGCGTCTGTTTCTGAATTCCAATAGCCATATGTGTTTGTAATTCAGAACAATCATATGTGAGAAGACTTCTGCTTTTCATGCGAAATCTGATATACAAAATCTTTCGTTTTATATGCGTGTACAGTTGCTATTAATTTTCACGTAGTCAGGAGAATAAAACTCAATTGATGTGATTCAATGTGATACGTGAGTGATATCACATATGTATATTAGTATCTTCCTACACAAGGGACATCGAATTTAATATCATCTTAATCTTAAGAATAGCCTTAACATTTTTGTATATTTAATATACTTACTCTCATGAAGAATTGTGTTGAAATTCTTTCAGAAGTCACATTTTACAGAATTGTAAAATATAAAAATAAATAAATTTAAAAAAAAGTAAATCACTGATTTATTTTTGTGTGTGTGTACATTTCAGTTTTATTTATAAAATATGAATTTTAGTTAAAATTGTATTTAACGGTTACTTAATTATTAATACAGTAAAAACTTCGTGAGAGGTGGATAGAAAGTTCTTCGTGAGAGTTCCTACTTCATCTCCACCACTGGGAGGGGCGTGAAAAATCTTAAGAGCATAATTTATTGCCCCCCCCCACCCCATCCCCCGCTTTTGATGTCGAGGTTCGGGCTTCAAGCAGAAAGTAGATTTGTGATGTGTTTCAAACTCTCATGGAGCCTCTACTGTACTTATTACAATTTCTGTTCAAGAAAATTTGTTTATTTTTTTCCGATACAAAGCTTTGTTTACTTAATTACACTAATATCGCATGCATATATGAAACAGAGTTTCAAATTACATCCGTTTTTTATGGTTACATACTGACATTTGGATAGTGCGCAAAATAAAAAACAAATTATACAAGTGACGAATTTTATTGTTTCTTTATATAATATAAATACAAAAAAAATCTGTTTTAAAAACCTTTTTAGTAAATAGATCAAATCGAAAATGACCTTACCCCGTTTTCCCGCAGATGGTTTTATCGTGGCGACTTAATTATGAAACATGTATCCCAGGAACCGATGAACACACAACCTCGCCAATGTTAGGTTATGTTTACAAATATTGCCAGTATTACAAAGGCAACAGCAAATAAAAACTGTTGATTGTAAGTGTGTACTCATAAAAAATATTTCAAATACATGTGCATAATTATGCACACAGAGTCTGAAGGGGTTAGAACGAATATTTTCCAGGAGAAGAACATTAGAATATTTCCGAAAAAAGCAAATAATTGTGGTACAGATATTTGTTCAAAATCTTCGATCGTTGAGTGTATCATTTCATCCGCGTTAATATTAATTAAGATGAAGAAACTCCAACTCTCACGTACTTAATGAGAAAAAAACTAACGAACAGCGGTCGTAATCACGATTAACAATAAGAAATCGGGGCCACACGGTCTTCGAGATCCTCCGCCTTGCCTCCTACGACATTGTTGAGCGTTCGTATTATCCTCGGGGCCTTTGATCGATACAAACAGATATCGATAACAGGACGATCTTATCGCGCCGTTAGGCTCGGTTAAACGTGGATGGTGTTGCATTACACAAAGCCGTGATACATAGCCGGCGATGCTATCGGTGGCCACAAAAAGACGAAGAGAAGGGAAGTGAGATGTTTATTATACGTACACGATTGTGATACCTACTCTTTGTAATTAATGTGAATGGCGGATACTATTAAAATTGTTATCAATTGTATTAAAGTTCGTTACTCTTATTGTTAGGTATACAGGGTGTAACAAAAATGTTGTCCGACCCGGAAATGGCGCACTCGGGGGGTGAATTGAAACAAGTTTTTCCTTAGCAACAATGTAATCTGAGGCTTCGTTACCGAGATATTAACGAAAAACCCCGACCAATCAGAGTGCGAGTTTGCCAGCCGAGTTCCCGCGGTAGCGTTGACTACAAATCGCAGCGCGTAGCTACCGCTAGCGCGGGAACTCAACTGGCAACGCGCTCTGATTGGTCGGGGTTTTTCGTTAATATCTCGGTAACGAAGCCTCAGATTACATTGTTGCTAAGGAAAAACTTGTTCCAATTCACCCCCCGAATGCCCCATTTCCGGGTCGGACCACATTTTTGTTACACCCTGTATATTGTGTGCAGTGCTGCAGAGTGTTCGATCAAACGATTTCCATCATTCTGCGAATGCTGTGTGATAATTCAATGAGTTAATGATCTTTCATGGCGAAATAGCAGCAACGAAACTTTCATCAAGAAAACTTGTACACGCAGGTTATTTCAAAGTTACATAATTAAACATTGTTAACATATAGGGCGGTCCACTAGAAGCCGAACACTTAGATACAGTGGGGGACAAAAGCATTCGTACACTCTTCAAAACGGAACAAGTTTTTTCAAATTGGTCCGAGTGACTTGTGTTTTTTTGTGAAGTTATTAACATTAGTTTACTAAATTATGTGTAAAAAAAATTTGATAAAGTTGCAATTCGTCCGAATCGCGAAGAAAATAGTAAAGGTTACTTTTTACAAGTTTGTAATCTGAGGCTATAATGAAAATTGAATAAATACATATCGGAGATTTATATTAGTTATACATATACATGTTGAAAATTGCATCAAAATCGGTTAACGTTGCTACGAGATACAAACGATTAAAAATGTTGAAAATCACGGTTTTTCGCGACTTTTAACCTACAACTGTGGTAAATCTAACAATTCTTACATCTTGTGATGCCTGTTGCTCGTTTCTGTATCAACCGATTTCAATGAAAGTTTCAGTATGTATAACTAACATAAATCTAAATTTTCATTACAGCCTCAGATTAAAACGTTGTAAAAAACGACCTTTAACTATTTTCTTCGCGATCCGACAAATTGCAACTATTTCAATTTTTGTTTACACATCATTTAGTAAACTAATGTCCCTAACTTCACAAAAGAAATCGAGTCATTTGGACCCATTTTATAAAAGTTGTTCTATTTTAAAGGGTGTTCGAATACTTTTGTCACCCACTGTAACTACTTGGATATAAAGTTACGAAAGTACGTTTCGGCATAGAGTTGCACCGTTTGATGGGCGCAATACGCTGGCATTACATTTATTATTTTTCGAAGCCATTTTTTAGAGATATCAAGGTCATCGATGTTTTTTTTAATGGGTTTAATTTCTGTTGTCATAGTGTTATACTACTAAAAGTCATCACTTCGAGCATTTGTTGTAACTTAATGAAAAGTTCATCGTTTTCATGATTCGCAGACGTTTTCAAAATACATTACTTCGACTGTAACGTGTCAGTCTGAAATTTCTCTCTTTCCCACCAAAAACACGATTTTTTTGGGGTGAAGGTTAGTTGAAGGTCAACATTTTTACATCGTTGAATTTGTTCTGTCACGGTCTATAACAATATGACAACAGAAATATGTGAACCTATTAAAAAAAATCGGTGGTCTTGATAACACTAAAAAATGGCTTCGAAAAAGAAAAGAATTTCCTGTCAGCGCACTGCGCCCATCAATCGGTGCAACTCTGTACCGAATCATAACTTCCATAATTTTATATCTGAGCAGATATTTAGGTGTTCGTCTTTTGGTGGACCACCCTGTAGGTATTCGACGAATGGGAATATAGTATAAGTATAAATAATAGATCGATGACGTGTCTTTCCTCTGTTTATTCTAACTAAATTTATTATTCAAACTCATTAAATGTCTTCGATATAACTTCGGTTTAGAACTGTCATTGTATGCAGGAATTTTCAGGAATGCAAACGATCACATCAATATTTCAACAATTTCTTTCACATTGAATATTTTCTTATTTTCACCCATAGAATTAATTTCAGACAGTATAATTAATTTCAATCATCATTGCGCAATAAATACGTTTAGTAGTGTATCACGCGGTCAATAAGAATTCGCGTTACAGCGTCGCCGGTGGGTCTCTCATAGACTTGTGCTACTGATCTGACAAAGCATCTGTGTGAGCAGCAACGAAGAAACAACTCTATGCGTTTACAGACGATGTCGTTTATAAATCAATTTTTTTCAAATGTAGCTTAATACGATATTGTAGAATGACAAATTTTTTAAACCGCTTTTACTTCATGGTTTTTAATTCCTTATAACTAGAGAGAAGATTTATAAGCCTTAGGTTACAATTAGTAATCATTAAATGACAAGTATATTTAACACTTTCTCTCTTACAATTGATCACATTCGTAATTGAAATTCATTTCCTTGTATTACAATACCCAAGAGGTACGACCCTGAAGTAACCGCGCATGTAACGCCATATTAAATAGTTTGATTGGAGAAAAAGTCTCGTTCCTCATTCCATCCGATACGGAAGGACTGTCGCGTCCATTTCCGAATTTAATATTTCCCATTAATAGGGAGTTCGTCGCGACAGCTTCGATTCAATAATCGATGACATTGTTACTACTGAAAATATCAGAGAACTACACAGAATTGGATCGGATGATTCACGGAATATTGAATATTTTCAAATCTAAAAAGTACTTTAATAGTTATTGATAAATCAAATCTAAACAAACGAAGAATCTAGTTACGAAGTGGAACGCATTGACGGCCAAATCGCGACTGATAAACTGCACTCATCGTTTATTTCTCGATCCTTCGTCTAGAAGGTTCAGATAATCAATTTTTAGACTATTAAAATTTATGGTTACTTAATAAGTTTGAGATATGAAACCAATATATAGGCTGGAAGTTGACAATAAAATTTGTATTAACATTTTTATGTAAACAAATGTAGAATAAGAATTAATTGATAATATTAATTTATGCTTTGTATTGTGGACAAACATAAATCCTAGTCTATGCTTTGAATAATCTAAACTTTTTTACCTTGACTAATAATGATCGTTCGTACTAGTCATGGTCGTGCTCATGAAGTATTGTATATAAAATTCTTATTCTATTTAATTAATCGTCATTCCTTTATTTGAAATATATTTTTCTCATCCTTTTGTTTCGTTAATTTTTTCAACTCTATGATAGAATGTAGGTCCACAGGTCGTACGAAGTATTGCATAATTTGTCTCTACTTAATGTTTTCCTATTCTGTTGAATATATCTTATAAGTGTTTGATTTGTTTGTGTATGCAGTGTCACCACTATCTTGCATAAAAATGTTTGAAGGTTAAAAGATAATTCAAGGAAATTATGTCTGCATCATAATAATGAACACTTTCTTCGTACAATTTTTATTCTCAGATATCTCGTAAGTCAATTGAACCAATTAACATGTGCTTTTATACATATGCTGATGATGTACCATGAAGATGTAAAATTGATGCTAAATTTCACGTTTCACTTTTTTGGCCGGCGCCATTTTGTTACGTATTGTTTCATGCTCTTTATGTATTTTGATGTGGATATTTATGACGAGTAAAATTAAATTTTTATTTGATTAAAAATTAAATTAAATTTTAGGTATTTGTTTCCGTTAAGTAGTAAACGCTTAATTAGAGTCGCCGTTAGGATAAGTTTTCTTTCACGGATAAAGGGCGGTGGACGCCAACACCTATAGTATCATTGACATGGACTACAATTATTTTTGCATTAGCTAAAGTATCAACAAAAATGTATACAAAACTGCCAATTCTCTTGTTTTATTCGTGCTTTTACTATTAATTCTGACGAGCAAAACAGATGCAGAGAAAAAATGGTAAAAATGAAGGTAAGCAAGTTTTGATGAAAAGAATAAATCTATCATTGAAATTCATGTACAGAACAAAATGTAGAAAACAAAAAAGAAATTCGTTTCTGCCAATTTACGCGAAACAACACATTTCGTATTCTCACAGTATTTTCGTGAATAATCGCCTGCACACGTTTAAATTGGACGGTTCCGTATATTGGTTCTCTAATATGACTTTCAACGGCATAATGGTGTCATGTTCGAACCGAAAATCGCAACGATGATTTTCAAGGAGAAAAATGAAGTGGCAGATGGAAAGAGGATAATAATATAGGTAGCCTGCGGCTCTGCCGATGATTAATAAATCAGGGTCGGCGTTGAGAGAACAGTTTAACCTGTAACCCCTGAACGATGTATCGTCCTCTTTCTTCCTTTTGCCCGTATCTCCATCGTCCCTTTTCTTTCTTTGCGAACCGACAGGCGTTCGGGCTCTCGCGAGCTTATGCATCTTTTTCACGGAGCCCCGTGCGCCGCCGAAACTGACTTTGTACCAAAGGCAACGGCCGGCTCATCGCGATACAGATACGTGGCGCGTCGGTCTGTGGGAACAGGCCGACTCTGAATGTTAATTGTTGCTTAAATTTATGACAGTCCGCCCTCCACCTCACCGCGTTCGTCCTCGCGGCGTGCTTCTTCCTCGAGGGAGCCCTCCCCTTCCATCCTTTCCATCCATATAACCACGGCTATTCATTCCGCTGTTTCGCCAACGATCCCTCGAAACGAGTTCGACGATTAACCATGTTTCGCGCCGCGACTACGAGAAATTAGCGGCTGAAATCAGCCCAGGGGTTGGGGACACGGAGTCGTTCGTGTTCGGTCTTCTGCCGATTGGAACTTTTTCAGGTTACCGCGGCGCGACATTCACTGCCGTGTTTCGTCGTATAATTATGTAGGAGAGGATTTTGTGCGTGTTTGTGAAC